>NC_057812.1:692323296-692402652 GCF_018294505.1 Triticum aestivum
ATAAGTTGTTCTAACATGCATGAAAATGGTACAGATGGATTCCTTGAATTTTTCTGATAATTTTTCATATATAAATTATTTAATTTGGAGTTACGGTTAATTTTCTATGAATTTTGGAAGTTTTAGCTATTTTCTGAAATTTAATAAATCATTTCTGATTTATTTAAAACTCCAGAAAACAATTACTGCATCAGCCTGACGTCATGATGACGTCAGCAGGTCAACAGGGCGCCTCCAGGTCAAACCTGACCAGTGGGGTCCACTGGTCAGTGACCCAGTCAACTAACCGGGTTAGTTAGCCCTAACTAACTTAGTTAGCCGAGCGGGGCCCGCATGTCAGTGGCTCACCTAATTAACTAAATTAATTAACACTAATTAACCTAATACTAATTAAGCAGGCGCCTGGGCCCACACGTCAGTGAGAGAGAGAGGTCAAACCCCGCCGGTCGGAGCGGTCAACCCGCCGGCGTTTAGCCGCCGGCGAGGACAGACGCGGCGGCGTGCTGCGGGATTCGCCCACAGGGCGCCATTTGCTGCGCGGAGGGCAGCTACGGACAGCTAGTGATCGCCCGCACCCAGCCATGGTGGTGGCTTGGCCGGGGAGTGGCCGGAGCTTCGCCGGCGACGAGGCCAGGCGGAGGCTGAAGCTCGGCCAGCTCGTGCGCGGGGCTGCGGTGGCCTAGTCGGCGTGGCGCTAGCACCTACGGCCTCTACGCGATGCGGGGAGCGTGTTGACGCGATGCCCGGGACCAAATGGTCACCGGAGCATCACCGGCGACGAGTGCAGGCGGCGGCGCAGTCGGGCGAGAGGCGCGAGGCGGCTACGGCGTGCCAGAGAGGGAACGGAGAGGGGGAGGATGATCAGAAGCTCACGTAGATGACCGTGGGATGGATGGCGAGCTCGGGGAAGGACGAGCGGCGACGAATTTGATGACGGCGATCCTCGGTAGCCGACGAGGGGGAAAACATCGGGGCGGCGCTCCGGGGCTCTTTCGGTCGTGTGGCTCGGTGAGGGGGTTGGTGACGAGGCGCAGGAGCTCGGGAGCGGCTCGGGGCATCGTCGGGACGGCGGTGGTTGCGGCAACGGCGAACGGCGGCGGTGGGCGTGTTCGGTGGAGCGTGAGAGAACGAGACAGAGGAGGGGAACGAGGGAGAGGAAGAGAGCGAGGGGGTCCAGGGAGTCGGGGCGGCGCCGGGGAGAAGACGCGAGGCGTCGCAGTGGCCAGGCGACGCAGGCAGGCAGCCTGGTGGCGTGGCGCCCGCGCGCGCGCCGGCGTGCTCCTCTCTGCCTGCCTGGCGAGAGGAAGCAGGTGGCTGGCACGGGCCAGCACAGTGCTGGGCCGGCCAGTGGGCTGCCAGGTGGGCTGGCCGCGCAGGTAGGTGGCCCTGGTGAGTAATGTTCTTTTTTTTAATTTTTCAGTTCTGTTTCCCTTTTTATTTTATTTTGCCACTGTTTTCAAATTCAAAATAATTTCAAACAGTGCCAAAACATTCTGAAATATTTTATGTTACCTCTCTGGACTATTCCAAAAGTACATAAAACATTTCAAAGCATTTGAAAATATATTCGTTATATATTATGAATATATCCCCAAATTCAAATAGACTATTGATTTAAATTCAGAGACCAAATAATTCCTTAAAAATATTCTAGAATTTTGGTTTGATATATAACTCTTGCCAAAATTCACAAAACTATTTTTAGGGCACTTTGGATTCACAGAATGCAATTTAAAGGGTGCTTTCCCTTCTTTTAGTTAGGTTTTGAGGTTTCAACAATCCTCAATTCAAGTTTCAGAAATTTAGACATGATGCATGGATGATAAAGCAAGGACAAGCAAGGCCTAAACTGGGGATGTGACATAGGTTTTTGCACAACGTGGGATAATAGGCTCCTACTGACCTCCCTTAATTTTGGTAGAAGTTTTAAAGAAATATTTAAATAGGTTGTAGTGCAAAATGCACTCTGGACCAGAGAAGAAAAATTGAGTGTAAGGCTCAAAATATTTCATGAATGAAATATATTTTAGCATAAAAGTGATTTAAAAACATCACATGACATCTCCAAATTTTTGTGGAAATTTTAAGTGAATTTATCAAATGGTTGTAGTTCAATTAAGGCCATTTAACCTAGAAAAACCCTTTTCAAGAAAATAAAGATCAAGCAACATAATTATTTAATTAGTTACACTGATAAAAGGAAAGTTTTTCTTGAGAGGTTAAAACAAGTCCAACAACATTTTTGAAAAGTTTTCTCTTTGGGAAAAACTCATCATAACAGGGAAGGAAATGATTTAAAAATCAAAATGGAGCTCAAAAATTCAAAGTTTTAAATCCTGGCAAAATTTTATTCCATTAAAAACAAGGCCAAAATTTTTGGGGTGTCACAATACTAACCCCCTAAAAAAAATCTCGCCCTCGAGATTTGCTAAAAGCGGTGTTAAGAAAATAAATACGCAATAAAGATGCAGCTACAGTGAGGGGGCAATAAGTGGTGAAAAACCACAGTGTGAAAAACTGGGGCTGCGCGGAAAAGTCTACGGTTCGGGACAAAACGGGTGATTTCTATGCTGGATATAAATTTAGGATAACTCCTAAATTTAGATATACGCTGGTCGCACCCGAGAGCACAGTGCTCTCTCTGGCTGACAGGTGGACCCGGGGTCAACTGTCAGTCTCCTCTTCTTCTCCCTCTGGCCCTTTCTTCCTCCTCTCTCCTGCGCGCTTTCTCCACCGGCGACGCCTAGTGTGTAGGGCATCTAGGCCGTACCGTGGTAGTGCGCGGCGTGCTAGCTGCTGGTGCAGCGTGCACTCACCTCGCGGGCCAGCGCGCTGTCGGCACTGCTCGCGGATTCGACTCCGAACACCGGCGATCGGCGACGAGCGGCGTTGGTGGACTTCGCCCACCGTACACCGAGCTCGAGCTATAAAAACGGCCGGGTGCCTCTCTCTTCCTCCTTACACCTGGCCTCACTTCTCCTCCTCCTTATTTCTCCGTTACTGCTTACAGAAGCTCGGTCGAGGCTCTAATGGCGGAGGCGATGCCGGACTGGTTTGTGATCCTGATATGCGGAGGGCTGGCGACGCTGCTGGGGCTCTCTGTGCTCCTGTGCGCGATGATCTTCGACGAGTATCGTGATGTTGCGGCTCGGGTGTTGGCTCTCCGCGGTGGTGGTGATCATGAGGAGTAGATGGAGTGTGCCGGGTGCTAACTGTTGTTAGGGGGTGATTAGCTGGATGTAACACCGTTGCAAAGTTTTGCAAACAGTGTATGCGTCCGAATGATTATGGTTGTGAGTCTGCTCGTGGTGCTGAGTGAAATTAAATAATCCACGTCGTGAGAAGATGTAGCAACTCAGGGAAAAGAAGATCTCACTCCAGGGTTTTGCGAGGGGAAAACAGTTAATTTAAAGGAGCATAAACCACAACAAAAACTACACACCTTAGCAGAAGCCAAATAATTGACTCGTCGTACAAACTCAGGGTATTACACATAAGTCACACACATAAATAAATGCTGCAAAGAACAAATACAGTAGTGACGTCTAAAATGAAAATGGTAACTGGGCGGGGTCCTGATAAAATGTCTTTGGTAAAGGAATACATTCTTCTTCAATTGGAGGCAGTGGATTGACCAGTCGATGTATGCGTCTCTCCGTGTCGGGTCTCAGTGGTCTGCCGATGGCAATCTGAGGATTTAAATTTGCGAGGCTCTGGAGATAATCCATCACCCGCTGGTTTAAATGCTCTTGAGCAATTATGTACTGGATAAGGTTGGCCAGAACTGGGTCTCTCTCAATACGTCCACCGGGAAAAGATGTTACTTCTCCGGGTGCTGCACGACTCGAAAAGTAATAATATCCTCGTTCGCGGGCATAGGGTACTGCGGATCGAAGACGAGCAATCGCTTCTTTCGCAGCAGCCTCTATGGCCAAGTGTGGGGTTGGCATAGATTTCCCCACGAAGGAAACTTCCGTTGGATCTTGGTTGGGGTCTACAGGAGGAATGTGTACTTCTGCCCAATATTCCGAGGTGGATGGGGTGATCCTCGATTTGAACAGCTCGTACTGGGGTGGCTGGGTAGAACCCATGGTACTGCGGGTAAAATCCCACAATATTTTGACAAAGCTACCTGGGGTTGCATCTGGGGTTCTCAGATGAATGCTGGGGTTCGGCATGACAGGAAAAAGCGTGAGTGTTGTGCACAAAGTGAGGGTTGCTGGGTAAGGTCACAAGGTGGCCTTTATATAGCAATGGAGCCGGATCGGTTCACCGTGGTGAGAGGTAAAAAAATTTCCATCTTAGTTCCAAAGGTCGGGTCGGTGTCAGAGATACACATATCTCATAAAGAGACGTGTTACTGTGGTTGTCGTCGGGTTGGTTTTGGTAGTTGTGCACAGAAAAATATGCGGCTATGCGCTGACCAAATATGCAAGGCTATTATTAAAACAGAGGCACAAAGACAGGCTGCGTTAATATACGCGGTCGCATGATTACAAAGCGAGGATACATTGAAACTTGGTGCTACACATACTACTTAGTCTACCTCGTTTATGTCTAAACGGGCGTGCCTGGTGGATCTCGAGGCTTCTCCACGTGTCTCTCTGCCGGGATTAGTCGGAGATGGCGGAGGAACTGCAGGGTCTGGGTAGTGAGAATGACCACCACGGGGATTGTTGGCCACAACCCCGTTGGAGTGTGCTCCCAATATGCGACGAAGCACTTCTGGGGTTATCGCAGCACCTTGGCCGATGGCTGGGGCAGATCTCGGGGTCTCGATCGGTTGTCCAAACAGCACGACTGGGTTGTCAGTGTTGGGCTCGTTTTCTTCTCTCACCGGGGCTCGACGAACCAGCTCTCCACGAGCTGCGATTAGATCAATAGTGATCTGGTCGAACAGTGCCTCTAGTGCACATACATAGCGCACTAGGTGCAATAATGCGGGGTCCGTCTCGTGATCTCCATTGGCAACTTGGGGTGGTCTACCATACCCTTCTCGTCTGGGGTAGTAGTGGAACGAGCGACAGTTAACTCTGGGCGACAAGTGCCTGAGATGAACTATAGCCTCTCGAGCGGCTAGCTGGATAGCTTGTGGCTCAAAGGAAGTTGTTCTTCCGATGAACCGGTAGGGGCGCTCGGGTGCTAGACTCCTACCGTAAATGTGCACAGTGGCCCAGAATTGGCGGTCTTCACCGCTCATGGGTCCTTGATACACAACATATTCTGGTGGCTCCTCTAACGCGTAGGCACGACGGGTGAGGTTTGCGAGGATGGTCACAAAACCTCCAAGGTTGGTTGCTGTGGTTTCGTTGTGCACTATAGGTCCAGGCATTGTGGCTCGGTTTGGGGTAGCGACTGTGTGTGCTGGTTTGGGGCTAGCGCGCCCCTTTTTATAGGGAAAAGGGGACGGAATCTTCCTTCGCACGCTTGCGAGAAAAGACTATTTAGGGGCCGGTCACTGGCGCATGAGTGACAGGTTAGGTTGATAGGTTGGGCACAGACTGCCAAAAGTGTTGGGTCAGTGTGTGGCTATCTTGCACGAGAAGCTTGGCTGGTGTTTGGTTAAGGTCTGGTGGGTTGGTTTGCCTAAGTTTATTGACCTGGCTAAGATAGGATTAGCCAATGGTCAGCCTGGCTCTGATACCAAGTCTGTCACGACCGGTTTTCCGGGTAATAAATTTCCAGAAAAGACCGTCGTGCTCATCAGCCCCAGGATTATTGTTAGCTGATGAGGCTCCAACTTGATACAGAAACTCCAAGCAAAAATACAAAATATGTAGTACAAGACCATTCTGGCCTGTGGGTACAACAAATGGTTTCTAGTGGTTGATGGCGGAAGCGGGTTGTGAAACATCTGTGTCTATGGGACTCCATTCCCCACGGGAACAGCTGACCAGGTTAAATTCCTATCTTCGCGAGGCTGCTATCTCCATTGAGTGGTTTCCGGGGCTGGCATCGCGTCGCTCCTCTCCAAGCAAGAAAAATCTGGCCAAGACAATAGCCAGGGACAAGCCAGTGAGTACTTTGAATGTACTCGCAAACATTATGAACACAGGTATAATATAACAATGATGTGCTGAAAAGTATTTTATGCTCATGACGTCAGTCACAAAAGATAAATAAATCTCGGATGCGTGCAAGCAAGTTATTTAATAAATTGCAATAACATGGTAGTATAAAAAAAATTTATGAAATAAATAACAAGTAATGCCACAGTCGGGCGTCTGAGCGACGCCACATAAAGGGCTTTAAAAGAAATGCCACAGTCGGGCGTCTGAGCGATGCCACAAAAAGGGCTTTAAAAGAAATGCCACAGTCGGGCGTCTGGGCGACGCCACATAAAGGGCTTTAAAAGAAATGCCACAGTCGGGCGTCTGGGCGACGCCACATAAAGGGCTTTAAAAGAAATGCCACAGTCGGGCGTCTGGGCGACGCCACATAAAGGGCTTTAAAAGAAATGCCACAGTCGGGCGTCTGAGCGACGCCACATAAAGGGCTTTAAAAGAAACAATCATAGTGAATATCCCGGAGGTAGAACCATCCCAGAGATACACGATAATAACAATAATATCATGGGTTAGTCAACAATAATAATAATCATAGTTATCACAAGTCACAAGTAGTAATTCCATTTCTGGATTGACAGTTTCACCTCCGAAGACCGACGCTAAGACCGACACTTGACCCATCCCAGACTGTAATCCTTAACCATGGACACGGCTATTCGAATTGGTTTATTCTCTGCAGAGGGTGTACTCTTTACCCACGAGTAACGGATTTCTCTAGTCCAGCAGGACTAATTCCGTCTACGGTCTTTCTGTTGAAAACACACCTAACTTGCACACACCAGCTTATCTCACACGTGTCTGGAATCACCCACGACACCTGTTAAGCAAACTTTAAGTGGGGAGGCTACAACCTCGCGTAGCATGGGATCAAATTTATATCGCGCGCTCTAAGGGGTGGCCTCCCCTCTCGGTCCCAACCGGAAACACCCATGCCCCCGGACCGGGTGGCCTGCCTACCAGCTACAACCGGTATCTTCCACCATGGCCTCTCTGTACGGTGTGTGCTGGAAAGAGGTTGACAACTTACTGAACCGTACTCTACTTGCTGTAGAGACGAGTGGTAGTACGAAACAAGTATGGGGGTTACTGGAACAAGACTCGATCTACGGTCGACTCAGGAGGTTCAAGTATTCCCTGCATGATTAGCATGACAAATATATTCTCATCCAACAGAGTCACCTCTCATATCACCTTACCATGCCATACCAGACATAACCGTCCCGACGGAGACCGGCGACAAACTCAAGCGTACCCAAGGCAGAGGTTTTCCCGGGTTCCTGCCGGTATGCATGCAAGGCATAAGAGGGTGATTATCATCACAAGTGTGTCCATTTCCAACAGCATGGAAATCAACAACATGCACCCATGCATATGATCATATCACATGAAATAACAAGTCCTTCGAAATGCGGTGGTGTTATAAAGGTATCAACGATCACACCAAAATATTATGCCGGGGTTCAGAATGCTTGCCTTCCATGTGTGGAAAGGCAGGGTGCACTCCAAAACTTTTGAAAGTTTCTTCTCCCTCCCAAAATCCTATTTAAAAATATATTTGAATTAACACACACATTTCAAAAACAGAACCAATAAGATGTTTGAAAATTTTTCAAATAAATCTTAAAATAAACTAGATCAAATATGAGGAAGGTAGGAAAAAGAACCAACCCATTTGGAGTTATATTTAAAAAGTTATAGCCAGTCAAAGATTTGGTCAAATCTGTTATTTAAAATAAAACAGAAAAGAAAACGGTTCAGATAGAAATACGCTTTCGGTATAGAGGAGGCGTACTTGAGGCTTTACGCCTCCACTTAACCACGTGGACAGACACGAGGTCGCTGACAGTGGGTCCAGGGGGCCCACTAGTCAGGTTTGACCAGTCTTCTCCCTCTTCTTTCTGTATCCCGGGCGGAGGCGAGGCAACGGCGATCGTCGCCGGCGAACGGCGGCTTCCCGCGGGGCTCAGAGGGCGGGGATGGATCCGCCACTCCAGGGCGATCCTCCCGGTGGTCGCTAGGTAGGTGGGGACGGAGGGAGCTGCCGGCGGCGAGCTTCTCGGCGGAGGTGGCCTCGGGAGCAAAGTGATTTTTCTCCCGCGGTGTGCCCCGATCAAAATTGAGTAGTGGGGATGGCTCACGGGAAGGTGAGGAAGCTCTTGGTGGAGAGAAGGGAGAGTGGGAGACCCTGGTGGTGCCGAATTGGCCGGGGCAGTGGCGGCGGCTGCAGTTGCCAGAGATGAGGAAGGAGCCCTTCCCCGGGTCGATTTGCTGCCATGGGAGGACTAGGGGAGCATTCTAAGGCTTCCTGTGTGCACGGGGAGGCTCGGGGGCCTCCTTTTATAGCTCGTCGAGGTCGGTTCCGCGGCGGCCGGATAAGCTCTCCGGCGAACCTCCTCTCTGTAGCTTGCAGGGCAACGTGGCGTGGCTGGGGATGACGGCAAGACCTAGTGGACGAGAGGGCACTGCTCCAGGGGCCAGGTGGCGAGCCGGGGTGGCTTGGGCGGCGCTGCACGGCGCAGGGCTGTCGGGCGGCGGCGGCGGCTAGCGCTTAGCCTGTTGGGCGCGGCGGGGCTGCTTGGCGCGTAGCTGAGAGAAGGGGAGTGCGTGGCGAGGTTCTGCAGAGCGGGCCAAAGCCGTGGGGGCCAGCGTGTCGGCTCGGCCGCTTGGCTGCAATACGCGCGCTCTGGGCGCGTCCAGTGCATGCACTGAGTGTGCTCGACGAAATGCCAGAGCATGCTAGAGGTCGCGGTTGAGGCTGGCAAATAACAGACCCAGGTTAGGAGCAACTGGAATCCTAGTGGACATGCTAGTATGATCCGAGGTGCAAGGTCACAATGCAAAGACAAAAACATGTCAAAACTGGCCATGCACACCAGGTGTTTGACAAAATGCCAAGGGCACTTAGGCATCTCTTGGAGTGGCCAAAATCTCCAGATCAGTGTCTCTGTGGATGAAAGAGAGAGTGGTGATGTTAGTTGGACAAAAGAAGAAACTTGTTAGTGCAAGTTTTACAAAACTTCAATTCTGGACAGGAAATAAATGACATTATTTCATGAACCAAAAATGATCCAAAAGGTGCATGCTCCTGGACTTAAGGGTTTAACATGGGGGACTACAAGTAGGAGAAATAATCAAGGGTTAAAGAGCAAGTAAAAACATGGTTGCTGTACAAACCATCAAGTTGGTCCAGAATGAAGATGAGGTTGATTCACTCAAATTTTTCAAAGGACACAAATAGGTTTTTGCACAAAGTGGGATAATAGGCTCCTACTGACCTCCCTTAATTTTTGTAGAAGTTTTAAAGAAATATTTAAATAGGTTGTAGTGCAAAATGCACTCTGGACCAGAGAAGAAAAATTGAGTGTAAGGCTCAAAATATTTCATGAATGAAATATATTTTAGCATAAAAGTGATTTAAAAACATCACATGACATCTCCAAATTTTTGTGGAAATTTTAAGTGAATTTATCAAATGGTTGTAGTTCAATTAAGGCCATTTAACCTAGAAAAACCCTTTTCAAGAAAATAAAGATCAAGCAACATAATTATTTAATTAGTTACACTGATAAAAGGAAAGTTTTTCTTGAGAGGTTAAAACAAGTCCAACAACATTTTTGAAAAGTTTTCTCTTTGCGAAAAACTCATCATAACAGGGAAGGAAATGATTTAAAAATCAAAATGGAGCTCAAAAATTCAAAGTTTTAAATCCTGGCAAAATTTTATTCCATTAAAAACAAGGCCAAAATTTTTGGGGTGTCACAGCCATGTTATGTTTATCTACAGCTTAAAATGCCAGGTCATAAAGGGACCATCACGGTACATGGAAGTCGAAAGATTGCTTTGGAGTGTGAGGAAGGTGATGCGGCTTATGCCGAGTCAGTTTGTGCCACGGAAGAGTTAAAATTCTATAAGGAGCAAGTTGATCCGGCAGGCATGACCTCTTTGAAAAAGCCTACTACAGAGCATGATCCGGCGTTGAAGTTCAAATCGGCCACAGACACTGAGATGGTTGACTTTGTTCCTGGCGATTCATCCAAACAGTTCAGCATCAGCGCTAACCTGGATCCCAAATAGGAAAGCGCGCTCATTGAGTTCATCCGTGAGAATCGGGACATCTTTGCATGGAAACCTTCTGATGTGCCAGGTGTACCGAGGGAACTCGCTGAGCACACACTCAACATTGATCCTAAGTTCAAACCATTCCAGCAGTTCCTCCGCCGTTTCAATGAAGAGAGACGTAAGGCTATAGGTGAAGAGGTAGCCGGTCTGTTGGCTGCTGGGTTTATTGTCGAAGTTTTTCATCCAGAGTGGTTAGCCAATCCGGTGCTGGTTCTTAAGAAAAACGGCACTTGGCGCATGTGTGTGGACTACACAGATTTAAACAAGGCTTGCCCTGCAGACCCCTTTGCTCTCCCTCGCATTGATCAGATAATTGATGATACAGCGGGTTGTGACCGTTTGTGTTTTCTGGATGCTTACTCTGGTTATCATCAGATCAAAATGGCGGTTAAGGACCAGTAAAAGACAGCCTTCATGACTCCCTTTCGAGCCTTCTGCTATGTTTCCATGCCCTTTGGACTCAAGAGTGCCCAGGCGACTTACCAGCGATGTGTTCAGAATTGCCTTCATAAACAAATTGGGTGCAATGTTCATTCATATGTGGATGATATTGTGGTCAAGTCCAGAAAGGAGGAGACATTGATAGATGATCTACGAGAAAGCTTTGACAATCTCCGGGTTTACAAGATGATGCTCAATCCAAAGAAGTGTGTCTTCGGTGTCCCGGCAGGCAAGCTCTTAGGCTTTCTGGTATCAAATAGAGGCATTGAGGCTAATCCGGAAAAGATCACAGCAATTACCGGCGTGTATTAACGATGTTCAACGTCTGGCCGGCCGGATTACAGCCTTGAGCCGGTTTATCAGTCGCCTTGGAGAGAAGGCCATCCCCTTATATCAGATGCTCAAGAAAACAGATAACTTTGTCTGGAGTGAGGCAGCTGATAAGGTGTTCGAGGATCTGAAGAGGCAGCTAGCTGAACTGCCCGTGCTTTCGGCGCCGATCGATAAAGAGCCATTATTATTATATGCGGCTGCTAATGCCCGGGCTGTTAGCGTAGCCATTGTGGTAGAGCGCAAGGAGCTTGGCAAGGAATATCCGGTTCAACGACCGGTTTATTATATCAGTGAGGTGCTCATTGAATCCAAGCAGAGGTACCCGCATTGGCAGAAGCTGGTATATGGGGTGCTTATGGCGAGCCGGAAGCTTAAACATTATTTTCAGGGCCATCCAATCACAGTGGTCAGTTCAGCTCCTCTGGGCGACATCATTCAAAATAGAGAAGCAACTGGCTGGATTGCCAAGTGGGCCATTGAGTTTGGACCTTATGGGCTCAAATATATACCCCGCACGGCGATCAAGTCCCAGGCACTCTTGGATTTCATCAACGATTGTACGAAGTTACAGGCACCTGAAGAGAAACCAGATAATACATACTGTACTATTCATTTTGATGGATCCAGACAGTTGGAGGGCTCGGGAGCTGGAGTCGTACTAACTTCCCCACGAGGTGACAAGTTTTGTTATGTCCTCCGTTTAATGTTCCCTTGTACTAACAATGCAGCTGAATATGAGGCTTTGCTCCACGGTCTTCGGATGGCTAAAGAGATGAATTTGAGCCGGGTTAAGTGCTTCGGCGATTCAGATCTAGTGGCTCAGTAGGTGTCTGACAGATGGGATTCTAAGGACCCACTCATGGCTGCATATCGACGAGAGGTGGACGCCGTGGCTGGTCACTTCAAAGGTTATCAGGTGGACCATATAGACCGGCGGAAGAATGAAGCTGCAGACGCTTTGAGTCATCTTGGTTCCCAGCGTAAACAGGTCCCGCCCAATGTCTTTCTTGATGTGTTGCATAATCCGTCAGTCAAAGTACCAACCGAAGAAGATTTGGCTATTCCTGATCCGGAGGTTCAGTTGGTGGCAGCTCTGCATGCCATACCAGATTGGACGATCCCATATCTGGCTTACATGAACCGGGGCGCGTTACCATACGATGAAACATTGGCTCGACAGATAATCCGGTGTTCCAAGTCCATGACCATACTCAACGGGGAGTTACATCGTTACAGTGTTTTAGGAGCAATTCAGCGTTGTGTTTCTCCTCAAGAAGGTTGTGAGATTTTCCGAGAAATCCATGAAGGGGATTGCGGTCACCACACCGGTTCAAAGTCGTTGGTTGCCAAAGCTTTTCGCCACGGTTTTTACTAGTTGACGACACATGCTGATGCGGAGGATTTAGTCAAGAGATGTGATGGATGTCAAAATTTTGCCAGCCGTGCACACGTTCCGGCTCAAGAGTTGCTGATGATTCCAATTACGTGGCCGTTTCCAACTTGGGGGCTTGATATGGTTGGACCCTTCAAGCGTTCTAAGGACAAAAACACCCACCTGTTAGTAGTAGTTGATAAATTCACTAAATGGGTGGAGGCAGAGCCAGTCAGCAAGTGTGATGCAGCCACGGTGGATCAATTCATCAAGAAGGTGATATTCCGGTTTGGTTTTCCACACAACATTATAACAGATAATGGTACTAATCTGTCAAAAGGGGAGATGGAAGAATTCTGTCAACGTGAGCACATTCGGCTTGATCTCACATCAGTGGCTCACCCCCAATCTAATGGTCAAGCAGAAAGGGCAAATCAAGAAATTCTACGAGGTATCAAACCAAGGCTTATGGTTCCCTTAAAGCGGACGCCGGGTTGTTGGGTTGAGGAGCTACCTTCTGTGTTATGGAGCATCAACACCACACCCAATAGGTCTATGGGTTACACACCTTTCTTCATGGTTTATGGAGCGGAGGTGGTTCTTCCTAGTGACATCCGTCATGATTCGCCCCGTGTGGCAGCTTATGTTGAAGCTAATAATGAGAAAGCACGTTAGGATTTACTGGACCTGTTGGATGAAGAGCGTGATCTTGCAGCAGCATGATCGGCGATTTATCAACAAGATCTCCAACGTTATCACAGCCGCCGAGTTAAAACCAGAACCTTTCAAGAAGGTGATTTGGTGCTCCGGCTCATCCAGGATTAGACCGATATGCACAAGTTATCCCCACCTTGGGAAGGACCCTTTGTGGTCAGCAAAAATTTGCACAATGGATCTTACTACCTCATTGATGTCCGAGAGCATGAAGACTCACGTCAATCGGAGGAGGAGACCAAGCGGCCATGGAACATAGCTCTCCTTCGGCCTTACTACACTTGAAGCCATAGGCTCTTCATATGTACATATTTATGACAGTGTATATATCATATAATAAACTGGAGCCTCCGTTATAAGCGGGGTATATGTTCTTTTTATATCCTGTGTGTGCTTTTACAAGTTAACTGACAAAGCGGATTCTTTTAATCCGGCTTGAGCAGCTGCATAGATATGAAACAAAAATCACTAGGGGGCTTGGTCATATTTGAACTACAGCCACACCTCTTGATCGGTTTTTAAACCACGAAGGGATATCACTAGGGGGCTTGGTTGTCCTCACACCATAGCTACACCTCTTGATAGGCATTTACACCACAAAGGGAAACAATTTGTGGAGCCAAAGAGAGTGTTATACATAGTATAGACTCAAACATGGGCACACACTGAGCATCGCTCACAAACTTACTTGGGGGCTCTTTTTGCAAAGCAACGAAGAGTTTGAAAGGACCCTCATAATTGGTTATCAAGCCACGACTTGGAAGCCTGGTGTACTCACCTAAAAACCCAGGTTAACCTGCCTTCATCAAGTACGCCACTCCTGTCCAGGTAATCCTGGTATGACCCATCAAACATTTGACAAGTCAATCTTTTAAAGACCATGAACTTGTCACAGTTAAAACGATGATTGGTTAATTGGAGGCCCATCTTAAGAGGCTTTGTTAAATGGTTTAACTTAGAGGCCTGGCAGCCCATGAAAAGCCTCGATTTGGAGCCTGGCAGCTCGTAAAAAGCCTTGCATATTTTCATGTTGGCCTTTTGTTTGTTGAACATCATAAGTATTTTTTGATAAACCGGCGTCCTTGACCTGGCTTGCTTTTCAACTACAAGTTGTGGGCACATGATCAATTATAAACCGATGTTCATTAACCCGGTCTGGTTTGACTAAATCGCCAGTGTTATAAAGAAAATCTGGTGGTTATCCCGGTCTGGTTTAATATATGGACCGGTATTATGAAGATGGAGTTATCAATGTTCCGGATTGCTATTAGCACCTTTGCCGTATACACGTTTGGTCAACCAATGAGGTATGCTTTGTACATTATTTTTTGTACAAACACTTGATTATTCATCTAGGTACTATATACTTCTTGGACATCATGACACGTCTAGCGGTAAACCGCTAGATACTTTTAAGTTGTTGTACCCAGGAACGCAATTCATCATGGGTTATGCATAAATATATCCAAAAGGGCGGCACAGATTGTCACAAAGTGTTACGAAACATGCTCGATGGCATGGCAGATAAATGGAGTTTCAGCTATCCTATTACATGAAGCTTCAAAGCAGCTCAAACAGTATCATTGTTTTTCATAGTAGCCATATAAACCGGCGACTGAATCAGGACTCTTCATCGCGACGGTTTCACGGTTAAGGGTCAGTTGGTGTAGGCACTTCTTCATCCCTCCCCAGACGCTGGAAATCAGCCGTTGACCAATCGAGTCCAGTTAACGCTTGGAACTCTGCTTCCTCATGGATAAGATTGGAAGGATTAATATCAGGGGCATAAGTGTGCTTATGAATCGGAGGCACAAGTTCTTCGACTTCATGGATGTCGGTCGGCTGTCTTTTCCCTTCTACATCATAAAACGGTTGAAAATGGGACAAATCGGTATCATCAGCCAACTTGCTGGCTGCTGGCCGCATCTGTTTGGTCAGCCACCGAAGATCATCATTGTTGAAGTTTGAACCGTCTTCTTTAACGCCTGGGTACCCTTTGATGATATCCTCTGCTTCAAGGTCTAGAATCCAGGCTTTGGCTCGAATAAGGGCGGTTAAAGCTCCTGCTCTGGCAGCTGCTCTCTTCAACTCGGCAATACGGGCTGGTAACATGCCTAGCTTCTGAAGGGTTTCCTTAATCAAAGTTGGATCCGGTTTGTTATAAGCTGCTGTGCTAATAACCCATTGAGACCCAGAGTATAGCTGTTCAACCAATGTATATGCCGCTTTGAGCTTCATCCGCATATCTGTACCAAGATGAGCGATCCGAGTGCCTGCCAAAGATTTTATCAACATTTTGGTCAGTTATAAGATTCATTGACTGGTGCAACATACATAAGCAGACACTTACCAAAGATAGCAGAGGTCATAGCATTCATTTGGCGTTTCAAACCAGCTAGTTCTTCAACCACTGGCTTCAGGGCTGCCTCAGCGTCTACAGCTCTTTTGGTTAAACCGGATTTCTTGGTTTCCCATTCAGCACGTTCTTGGTTGAAGGATTCTTTTAGCTTTTCAATTATGGCCAGTGCCTGGGTCAGCTCCTCTTTGGCTTTTGCAGCCTCAGCTTGTTGTGACTTCACATTTTCTTGCAAGTCAGAATTTCGGGCATCTTTGTTTCTCAATTTGGCCTACAACATTGAAGGTATGTTAAACAAATAGCATATATCTGTGCTAAAGTATAAAGCGTATAACAAAGTTATGCACTTCATACTTGGGGGCTAATGCCTATTTGCTCTCAAGAAATACACTTTATACAAGTCTCCAGAACAATGCAAGCATTATCCTTGACACTTGGGGGCTAATGTGCATCTGTTCTAAAAAACAGATGTGTGGATTAAAAACCGGATTAATTTGGCAAGTTAAACCGGCTTTTGGGGGCTATGCTGCAGAAAGTTAACTAATTTTTTCAAGATAAGTCTTATCTATTATTAGTGACCTGCCATTGCAAGGATCAATGATGAGATGCTTAAAGTGTTACAAAGACCCGGTTTGTGATTAGCAATCATAAAACGGCCCTTGGGGGCTACTTGGGATAGTGTTTCAGCTATAAATCAATATACAAAGGGAGAGGAATTTACCTCATATCGCTCTTTCATTAAGTTCACCAAACCGGCTTCATAATCCCGGTTTGAGTGCAGACGGTTCAAGGAGCCAGAATGAAGCTCATCATCGTTAAGATGAGCATAGTTTGATAAGTCGCTGCTCCATTTACCTTTATCCCGGGCAGCTTGCTCTTCTTTGGCACTGTGTTGAGCTAAAATGACGGGATGGCCAGGAGAACCGTGGCCTATTCCAGTAATAATAACATCATCACCTTGGCCTTCAGGATTTTTGGTGGATGATGCTGGAATTTCAGTGTCTTTCACCGGACTAGCCCGGTTTGGCTCTGCCGGTTCAGTTTCGGGTGCGGCAGGCTCAGCATCTGTTGGTTCGTCGGTATGTTGGCCTTCAAGGGGTGGATCATCAAAAGTAGCTTCAAGATGGGGACCTTCCGGTTCACCAGTCTGTTCCGGTTCACCTCTTGGTTCTTCTTCTTCGGCGACAGGGTCTTCTGGCGGATTGGTGACCCGAGCTTTCTTGTTGGGTCTGGCTTTGGCCCTGCAAACAGAATAAAAAAGGATTACCATCCTATTCAAAGGATTTATGGAGCATTGAAAGGAAAGGTTTTTACAACTCACCCGGCCACAGTTTTTAGAGGGGGGAGTTGAGTTGCTGTCGATTCACTAGAAGATGAAGGAGGTGTCACCTGATAATTTGAATCAGATGGATTAAGAGGCTATCTGAAATAACCTGCCTTGGGGTAAGAATGGTCAGAAGTAGGAGAGACCTCAGACTGGCGCTTCCGAACCGGAGTGTCAAGTAAACCGGCTGAAGTGACCTGTTGGCCACTGTGCCGGGTTGTCCGGCGAGCTTCATGTTGTTTAGTCTTCAAAATAAATGTTGGATCCAAGTGAACAAGAGGATGAGAAAAGCTTACTTTCTGGACTGCTTGGCAAGTTTTTTGTGTTGGCATAGAGTCTGAACTGGAGGAAAGGGTAATTACCTCTACGTCATCAGCTTGACTAGCTTCTGCATCCTCCCGAGGAAGATCATTGTTAAAGAGATGCATGAAAAGAGAGCCAAGTGAGTCAAGTTCTACCTCAACTTCTGGATCATCAGTATCATCATCAAGCTCCATATTAATCCAGTTAGCCGTTTTCTGTTTTGACGTCCGTTTTACGGCTTTGGCCTTTGCCGAGATGGCTTGACCGCTTTGTCTCCAGTCGGCTTTGCCGCTTTCTCTATGGATTTCCGTTTCCAGAAGGGTTCATCACCCTATATATAAAGAAGAAGGGTTACAGGTTGTATGGGTTAAAGATCTTAGAGATGAAGAGGAAGTGTAATGCTTACATCAGGCGGTTTGTTCTTGGCATGGAAGGGACTCAGACCAGTTTGACTATAGACCAGTTCCGACTCATTCAGAATCTTCTTTACACCTTCAGTGACTTCTTCCTCAAATAATTGGATGTTGCAATGGTGTTGAGGGTCGTCAACCTCACCGGTATATTCGCACATTAAACCGGGATGCCAGCTTAGCGGCAAGATACTCCAGGATATCCAACAGCGCACAAAGTCCACACCTATTAAACAGTTTGCCATAAAGGCCCGGAGCTTGGCGAGTTGAGGAGCGTATTTCGCCCTTTCTGAAGAGCTCAGGCGTTGAGGCATGGGTGAGTATTGGATAGTCTACGATCACGAAAGTCGGGGAGCGGATTTTCATCTTCAGGGGAAGTGTCTCTGCAATAAAACCATGTTTGGTTCCAATCCTTTGGGTGGCTATGATGTTTGGCATGAGGAAATTCAACTTCTTTCCGCTTTTGAATTGAGACACCACCAAGTTCTGTGTTCGGGCCATTTACAAACTCTGTGTGCCGGTTTAAGTGAAAGAAATCCCGGAACAGTTCTGCAGTTGGTTCTTCTTAAATATACTTCACAGAAGACCTGGAAGTTGCATAAGCTAGAAACCGAGTTGGGACCAATATCTTGTGGATGAAGTTGGAAGCTGGAAAGCACATCTCGATAAAACTTTGACCCTGGCGGTTTGAAGCCACGGCCTATAAGGTCAACAAAGACCACCACCTCGCCCTGCCTTGGGGTTGGAGGATTTTCTGTTCCTGGAACCCGCCATTTGATCTCAGTTTTCTTAGGCAGGGAGCCGATGCTAACCATCTCATTCAATTGAGTCTCAGTAACCCGGGAACAAGTGCAGTTGCAGGCAGTGAATTGTTTTGCCATTGCAAAGCAAACAAGCTAAAAATGAAAGGCCGGTTTATAGATTGCACATGATTATATGTAAGAGACAAGGGAGTAAGAAACATACTGATATGTGAAATGGTATAAACCGGAGACTAATGCAATAAGAGAAAAGGATAATACTAGCACATGATTTCTCAGACACTGTTAAACCGGAGCATAATTATGAAGGTAAAATGCTCCTCCGGTTTATCAAAGGGCTAATGGTATAGACTGCTTATACAAGGTTAAACCGCCTATATTGGTGCAAGGAGAAACAGATCTCATAGGGACATAGAAACATATCTCACAGTGACATATAAAATTTTCGGATCTAAGATAAGACAAAAAAGCAAAAAAAATGGATCTAGGAGGAGTGCAGAACCGAAGCAATTTATGAAGGACTAGATCAGTTCTTTGCGCATAAGGGTTTGTGATGACAATGGTAGGTTAGCTACGGCAAGGGATACGTCAAGCACAACGTGTCCATCTATAGACTAAAGGCAGAACAGGGAAGAACAAACACTGAAGCACTGATGAACTTCAGAAGAACTGCGAAGAATGTCAAAACCCTAGAACAAATCTATGGAGAAAAAAGCAGAGAACTTACCGGAGCTGGTGAGGAAGCGGAAAGGCACCGTAGTATTCTGGTGCGTTCAGGGTGATGCAGCGGCCAGGGTTGGCGCAGAGGCGATGGTCGACGGTGGTGGCGGAGCTCCAGAGGCTGAGCAGCACAAGGAAGACGACGCGAAGAGGCACGAGGGGGAAAAGATGAAAATGACCCCTCGGTCCTATTTATAAAGGCAAGGGATAAGTGTCAGGAGCGAAAATCGAGGGGCCAGAAATTTGGAAGTGAGGCGGAGCTGTCGCCTCGATTGTCGGAGACCCATTAATGAAGATGTGCCATACACAGTTTTTAAACAGATGATGTCACGACGGTTTACCACGATCCGAGAAGATGACGTCACGGCGGTTTACTAAATTATGAGAAGATGTTGAAGACGAAGTTTTTACTAAGGATTGACATGAACCTATTCAAATCAATCCGGGGCCTAATGTTGGGGATGTTACTACTGGGCGTAAACCAGCCAGGAAAGGCCGGGTTAACTTCATCCATAGTTGATTATGCTTGAAGCCCATGTAGACAGAAGAGGAAAGGTCCAGGGCCCAGAACCGGTTTAAGGCCCGTAGCCGTGAACCGGCATTTGTATGAAACTTGTATTGTAAGATAGAAAGAGTGGAGACCGAACCAGACACGTTTATGAGCCGGTCTCGGGACTCTGTAAACCGACGGGCGCCGCCCATGTATATAAGGGGACGTCCCGGCAGTGGTTTAGGAGAAGAGACAACAACTCGAGAGTCAGGAAATGCGGATTCGCTCCCTGGCCGTCGAACCCCAGCAATAGCAATCACAACTAGACGTAGGATTTTACCTTCCTCGAAGGGGCCGAACTAGTATAAAATTCCCGTGTCCCCTTGTCCGGTTTAACCCCTTAAAGCTAACCCGTAGCGATGGCTCCATGACTAAGTCCTTTCACAAGGACATCTGCCGTGACAATCCCACGACAGCTACCGTACAATGTACCCTTGCTATTTTATTTCACAAAACTGAACCATAAATAAATCCTAAATTTGAAAAGGTTCATAGATTTTGAAAAAAAGTTCGTCAATTTTCAAGAAAAGTTCACAAACTTGAATATAGTTCATCAATTTTCAGATAGTTAATCAAATTGGAAAACGTGTTCATCAAAATTGAAGCAGGTTCATGGCTTTTTAAAAAAAAGTTCTTCAAATTTTGTTAAAATTCATTGAATTGAAGAAGTTCACAAATTTGAAAAACCAGTTCATGGATTTTTGATAAAATTCATCAAATGTTTAAAAAGAGTTCACAAATTTTAAAAACAATTAATGGATTTTGAAATCGTTCATTGTTTTTGAAGAAAAAGTTATCAATTTACAATCACGCAGTTAAGAAAAATAAATAGAAACAAAAAAGAACGGAAAAAAGAAAAAAATAGAAAAAGAAAATGCGTACTGGAGAAAAATCAAGAACACAAAAGGATACCATGCATAAAATATCGATGGCAGTAGTGGTTTGAACTTTATAAAGACATGAAGCAAATGCTAAATGTGCGGGTCCATCTGCGGTAGAGGGAGTGCGCTGCAGGAGCCCGTTTGCAAAATGACCTGTAACGGGTGCCTGCTGCAGTAAATAGGAAGCGCAACGAGCCAACGCGCTCCTAATGGTCCAGTCCATGAACGGGGCTGGACTATGCCATTTTTTATTTCATTTTCTTTTTTTTATTGTTTATGTTTTTATTTTTTCATAAAACAATTCAAAATTTTAAAAGTTCCTAATTTCAAAAAATAGAGAACTTTGGAAAAATGTTCGTGGTTTTAAAAAAATATCCATGATTTTGAAAAAAGTTCATCAATTTGAAAAATATGTGAACTCAAAAGTGTGCATCAATTGTCAAAAGTTTCATGGATTTGTGATTTCAAAAAAATGTTCATGCTTCAAAAAATGTTCAAAATTTCATAAAATATTCATGAATTTTTTAATAAAATTCAAAAGAATGTGAGGAGAATTTCAAAATATTGGTCCCAAATTATAAAAAAATGTTCACAAAATAAAAAAAGTTTTCTGGTTCAAAAAGATATTCATGAATTAAAAAACATTGTGGGAAAAAATTTATTTTATGAGTTACTAAAATTGTTTCTGAATTTCAAAAAAAATACTCGTTTACCAGTTCGAAAAAATGTAAGCAATTTTAAACAGTTTTCACGAGTTAAGTAATGATCACAGATATGTGAAATATGTTTATGAAGTTAAATATGTTTGCAAATTCAAAAATAAGATTAATGTTTTTAATTCAATGATCCAATTTTGAATAAATATAAATAAATATAAAAATACTACAACAAGAATTAACAATAAATAAAAACCGCCATGGTAAGGATCTACATTCTAGAACCTTCCCAAATCGGGAATGGAGTTGACCCAAATGGTGAACGTAAAGGGGGGGTGTCAGGACCCCGATCCTAAGTCACACCGATCTAGCATGTAACACATCATATCACTTTGCGGCCTCACGCACGGTATTCCCACAGGTGCCACCTTACCTGGCCCGGGACCGTTTGCGCCTTTTGGCTCACGTATATGATAGTGTCGCTAGCATCCATATGACAAAGAACCCGGGCTGACATGGCTAGTCGTGAACCCAAAGTGGCACTAACTTACAGGGACAGGCATACATGACCCAGCAACGAACGTGTCGGTCAACAGCGAGTGAATCCAGGCTGTAGCACTGGGCTAGCAGGACTCCGGTGAACCGGGCTATAGCAGGCTAACAGGACTCCGGTATTCATCGCGTGACATTTCCCCGAAGGGACAGACACAGGAACGAAGAAGGACACATGCCGGCCAGCCTAGGTGTTCCGGAGCAGTAGCAAGCTACCATGGCTTAGTGGAAACACCAGGAGACATTTCCCGGTAAGAGAGGCTACTAAAGATAAACAACTAGATAGTCAGATCCCACACATACCAAGCATTTCAATAACATACACACAATATGCTTGATATGTGCAAATACAACATGGCATCACAACATGACTCTACAACTCAAGTATTTAATCAATAGGCTCCGAGGAGCGATATATTACAAACATGGGTCTCATGACCCAACACTCAGAGCATACAAGTCAAAGCACATGCGGAAGCTAATATGTCTGAGTACAGACATCTATAAATGAAAAAGGCTGAGAAGCCTGACTATCTACCAGATCCTGCCGAGGGCACAAGATCGTAGCTGAGGTAACAAGCTAAACGTCGAAGTCCACATGGAACTACTAGTGAGACTGAAGTCTCTCTACAAAAACATAAATTAAGCAACGTGAGTACAAATGTACCCAGCAAGACTTACATCAGATCTATCTACATATGCATCATTATCAACAAAGGGGATGGTGGGGTTTAACTGCAGCAAGCCAGGTTTGACTTGGTGGCTATCCTGAACTACGACTGCAAGTAACTCTCTTGACGTGGCGCACATGAGTCCACATATTCACCATATCAATACACCACTATGGATCCGCTCCCGTCTCCCTACAGGAACGCCAACCATAGCACTCACGCTTATCTTGCGTATTTTAGAGTATCCACTTTCACTTGTCTATGAACTGTACAAGGGGTCCAAGTTTCCATATCCGAGGAATCCGGCTATTCGAATAGATAATGATAACCCTGCAGGGGTGTACTTCTTCACACACGCTTTCGCCACTTATCGCCTTGTACACGTCATGTACCTCGGCAACCTTCAAGCGGAAGCCGGGCGAGGGAGTCGGCCACGACCTGACTAACCGAACAAGTCTCTAGTCCAGGTTTATCGCCTATTCGGGTTCCATCCGCAAGGAGATCCGGCCGAGGTGTCGCTCACGGCCCCAAACGATGTGTGCAGGGTTCCCAAGCCCACCTCGATGGGTGGATGTATGCTTGGTACACCGTGCCACTGTGCCTAGTCTGTCCCAAGCCCACCTGTACCGGGTGCCACTTGGTAGACTACTAACACTACCTACAAACACCAGAAACTAGTTGCAACTCCTGGACAGAGATCATGTTGATTAATAAGTCGGGAGAGCTTGGAGCGCCCGGAGCCCAATGTGTGGTAGTAACTGATCATGGATCACAAACACAGAACTCAGTTCCTGAGGACGGCTGCAATGAGACAACCCACCATGTACTCCTACATGGCCTCTCACCGCTACCTTTACCAAATCGTGTTCACACACTTAGTTCACATGCCTCTGATTCATCCCCGATGAATCAGACCTGACTCAACTCTAAGCAGTAGCAGGCATGACAAACAAGCATAAATGAGTAGGCACATCAGGGCTCAAACAACTCCTACTCATGCTAGTGGGTTTCATCTATTTACTGTGGCAATGACAGGTCACGCAAAGGATGAAGGGTTCAGCTACCGCAGCAAGTAACAAATATGTCGTTGTTGTCCTAATGCAGTAAAAGAGAGCAGGAGCGAGAGAGTGGGATTTTATCGGAATGAACAAGGGGGTTTTGCTTGCCTGGCACTTCTGAAGATAGTATAGTTCTTCATCGGTGTCATCGATCACATCGCCGGTACACGTCTATCGAGAGGGAACAACACCGGCAAACACAGAAGAAACACGATCAATGCAATGCACAATATGATGCATGCTATGACATGGCAATATGAATGAGTTTTGGGCTAATGCACCTAGCTATGATTTAAATGAAGTTGGTTTGAATACATGATTCAAATTCCAACTCCATATATGATTATTTAAATGCCCTTTATTTGTTTTGTCCAAAACAGAGGACAAACATTGTTCAAACATGCATGAAAATAGTACAGATGGATTCCTTGAATTTTTCTGATAATTTTTCATATATAATTTATTTAATTTGGAGTTACGGTTGAATTTCTATGAATTTTAGAAGTTTATACAATTTTCTGGAATTTCCTGAATTAAAATAAATCCAGAAAATGATTTATTGCATCAGCACTAGGTCATGCTGATGTCAGCAGGTCAACTAGGCGGGTCCAGGTCAAACCTGACCAGTGGGGTCCACTGGTCAGTGACTGGGGCTGGATAGTGCCAATGACAGGTGGGGCCGGGTCAACAGACACGTCAGCACGGTCAAAGCTGACGTGTGGGCCCACGGTGGTTAGGTTAACACTTAACAGAAAATAATAAAGATTAAATAAGGGCGTGGGGCCCATACGTCAGTGGCTCTGGGGAGGGTTAGCTGGCCGTGATTAGCGCTAATCACGCGGCCACGTCGGCTAGTGACGCCGGCGACCACGGCGACGGCGAGACCTCGCCGGAGTTGCGCCAGAGACGACGAATCGACGCGCCAGGGGCACCAGAAGATAGCCCGTGCCCGCGCGCATCTAGGGGAACCAACGGGAGGTGCGGGGGTGGACGGAGTTCGCCGGAAGCGAGGTCGTGGCGGTCGCCGGAGTTCGGGCGAGGGCGGCCGCGTGGTTCCAGTGCATGGGGGAGCTAGTTAGGGGTTCCGTTGGACTCGCCGTTGCTCCAGGAGCACGCCGAAGGCTCAAGATCGAGCGGAGACGCACGGTGGCTGCGAGAGCAACGACCATGGCGGACGGCGACGCTCGGGTACGGCGGCTGGCATAGCTAGAGGATAGGAACGAGCTCGGGGAGGAGGGGAAAAGACGGAGGATCTCACAGCGCATCGGGTGGGGTCATCAACGAGCTCGGGGGCGCACGAGTGGCGGCGAATCAGCGGCGACCATCAACGGCGGTCGAGGATGAAGACGACGGCGTGGAGGTGATGCAGAGCTTCCTGAGGGGCTTGGCTTGGTGGGGAGGAAGAGGGGGTCGAGGCGGAGCTCCTGGGCTGCTCAAGGGGACGAGGGAGGGGCCATGGCCGCGGTGGTGCAAGTCGGCGGCGGCAGGCGCGTTCGGTCATGAGAGGGAGGAAGAGCAGAGGAGGGGAATGAGCTCGGTGGGAGAGGGGAGAGGCACCAGAGGGTTTGGGGGAGTGAGGGGGAAGGTGCTAGGCGTCTCCGTGGCGCGGATTAGGACGAAGGGCGGCCTCCAGCGCGAAGCAGGAGGTGGCCGGGGCTCTCGGGCGCACGCCACGCCTCGCCTCTGCCTACTGGCAGAGGAAGACGATGAGCGGCGAGGTAGATGGGCTGGGCTGGGCCGCTGGAGGAGCTGGGCCAGGTAAGTGGGCGCCAGGTAAGTCCAGGTAAGTTCTGCTCTGTTTTATATTTCTGTTCTTTTTTTTAATCTTTTGCCACTGTTTTGAATTTAAAATAATTCAAACAATGCCAAAAACTCCTCTGAATATTTTTATTTTGCTAAATGGACTTTTCCAAAGCTCATAAAATATTTCAGGGGTATTTGAAATTATATTCTAATTATATGAATATAATTCAAATTCAAATAGCTAATGATTTAAATTCAAAGTCCCAAAAATAAATCCTTAAAAATTTTCATTATTTTTTTGGTTTGGATCAAAACCCTTGCCAAAATATTAAACATCTAAGAAGAGCATTTTGGAACAATGAATGAGATTTTTAGGTTTTTTGCCCTTCTTTTGTTTAGGGTTTTGAGGCTTCTGAATTCCTCAGTTCAAGTTTCAAAAATTTAAACATGATGCACAGATGTAAGCAAGCATAGGACAGGCCAGAACTAGGGATGTGACAACTCACCCCCACTAAACAAGAATCTCGACCCGAGATTCAAGTGTAGGGTAAGACGAAGGGGAAACGCAAACTAGTATAATCTTCATGATCCAGGGTGCACTTCAAATGAACGTTGATTTGAACACCATCTTTGTCTTGTCGTCTTGCTCTGAGAACTCCAGCTAATCACGACAAGAAGAGGAAAGGAAATCTCTAGAAGGATCGATCTTCTCGAAGGTCGAACAACTCAGGATTAACTCTCGGAATGTGACATAGCAACATCTCTCGAGCTGAGAGACGAAGCATACCTATAGAGGGATGGAGTGGAGCAGATGACGAGGTTCACTAGGTAGACAACAATTCCACACCTAAGAAGGTGGTAAACGATTGTCAACGTAGTGAGGAGTTGAATTGCCATGATACCACGACGAAACATCCTGGAGGAGGGTGATTCGTAGATTATTACCTTAAGTGGCAAAAAGAATTACCTTTGATATAGAGATCATTGAGACTCTCTATATCAGCCTAAGGCAAATCACAGCAATCGATTGGCGGGGGTCGGTAGAATGGCATACTCGGACTTGGATGATGTGGATTACCTTGTTGAAGACAACGTAATGGATGAATTTGCTTACCACCGGAAATGGAAGAGACCCATGGTAGAATGGCACATTGGCGGTGCAAGCTGGGAACAAAATGCAAATGCTGGGAATGATTCTGGTAACTGGGGAAGAACCCAACAATAGAGAGTGAATTCACTGTTTGAAAAGGTCATAGCATTGCCGAGGAAACTGAGAGGAATCCCAGTTAGTGCCAATGATAACACGTAGCGCTTGTGCGTGCTCTCAAGAACTTGAGCATTTCCATATTCATCAAGGTTTTACCAACATCCATGTCAAGGATCCTGGCAACACAACTTGCTACCACGATGAATGACGACGGATGATGCAGATGCAAAGGAAGATAACACTTTCTCAGATTTCACCTTAGCGAGGCCAAGGAAATAAAATCTGGATGATCGACCGAGAGACATTTAGCACTCAGCTTCTAATGTTCTCCTTGATGTGCTAGCGTATCCCATTCATAGATATGGTTTGATAACTAGAACATCAAGTAAAAGGTCGGACTTCGGGAGCAATACAATCCATAAGGAACAGTTACGGGGGTAAATCCTACGAAATCCTTATGGGGAGGTGGCCAACTTCTTCAATCAAGATACTACAATAATAGGTCTTCCGGCTGGGTGTGTTGGCCATGACATCCACTTTACCGGCTATCGAGGGACCAATATTATAGTTCTTGGGAAATGTTCCAACCATCATATCTGCCTGAGATTCAGATCTGGTTGGTGTCAGGACATTCCAGACTCATCGAGTCTAGGAAGAAAAATGAAAGTTTGCAACACAAATCGACGAGATGACGTTGCGAGATTCTCGGGAAATGAACTACGATAGCAAGCTCCAAAACATGAGCTGGTTCTGCTACAAACATGTGAACACGTTGTCCCCGACAAGCATGCCCACATGGTAGTCTTACAATAAAACACTACCGAGTTCTGGTTGGGAACCATCAGCGAGGATATCGAAGTTCTTTCATAAGTCCGGATTAGCTCTTATGAAGATACTCCTTCTCCTTGAACAAATCAGTCAGTGGCTTGGTGTGCTACAGAATTCATATGGAACGAAGATGATCAGTCTAACAGGCCACAGAATACTTTGCACGTGCATGGCTGACTTGGGATGATTCTAGAGGAAACAAAAATAGACTTTCTCGAACTCACGGCGGCAACTTACATCAAATGCACGTGAATCAAAGGAAGTCACTTCTTTCATCCAAACATATACTTCATGAACGGGGCATGAGGAAAATGCCTATAAAAGTTTCCAACACTAGGTTGATGTTCAACATGAATCATGGGGGAGACAAAATGCTGCTGATGGGCTCAACAACAACTCATCGGAATTTCCATATCACTGGACTTCCACCATCATGTGAACACGGTGATAGTATTGGTCAGACCAAAAGATGTAATGGTATATGCTCGAGGGATCAACCACGAGTAAGAGAACATTACGAGCATCGTTGGTACTGATTTGATTGACGATAGCCCACACTCAAATCAAAGGATTGATAAGACAATAGGTCCAGCAACTCATCACAGGGACCAATCGATGAAGATATCATCTTTCTTCAACACACACTACACAAGAATATCCCTTTGGAACGAACTAAGTTAGGCAAGCTTTTATCTTCCAACTCTCCAAGTTGTTGTCTAGCTTAACCAACTAGCTCAGGGATATCTAACACCGATTTTTGGGGAAGGGGGTGGTTTACAAGAAACCAACTTGATCACGAGCTCAACATAGCGGTCAGGTGACAACCTGGTAATACTTCCGAGAAGATATTCGGAAAATCACGAACCACCGGTATGTTACTAAGCTCAAGAGCAATCTTTCTTTTCAGGGCAAGATGATATGATCAAATGAGCGAGGACTTGACAAAATCCTAACTCATCAATCAAAGAGTGCACCAGAAATAGGGACTAGGCAGCACAATCAGTCTTAGGGTGACGATTCAATAATCAACACGCTAAGAATGAGGTTATCGTCCATTTAACTACCAAGCAACAGAGTTGCTAGCAGTATTGATTTCACATATCACAATTCATTTGTCGGTATTCCGGTTGCATCAACATGAGGACCGAGGAATGACTAATGATGGTGAGAAGTATCACTACGTCAAAATTCATGAGAGTTGGTGCAGTTCTCATGACAATTCTGACATAAAGGGGGTAATACTCCAAGGTAGAACAGAACCAAAAGCTGGACTGGCATTTGATCTGCGGAATACAACTGCTTTGACCCAATCCTGGATATGGAAGAGGTACTGGAGTTTGTTTCTCCAAGTCATTCAGGACAGAATGGCTTGACAGCCACAAGAGTAATAGGCATCGATAAACGAACGCACGCATACTCTTGACTATCAATTGATAGACAAAGGTCAGTAGACAACTAAAGAGGGACAACTCAAAGGAACATATAACTTTCTGAGTTGTGGATGCATAGATTAGTATGTCGAACCAGGTTCAACAGGTTTCTTCCGGATAATCCATGCGGAAAGGTAGAACTGGCAGAGTCACAACATAGAATCGAGAACTCATCAAGAGCTCTGGTTGTGATCTTTTGGTTCAAAGAACTTCTGCCATAAACGGTTCATAGTATTTGGAAGAAGGAAAATACCATGGACCTCGAGGGCTAATGCAAAAGTTACTAATATCTAAAGGAACTAGCAAACCCTATCAACATGAAGTAAGTAGAGTGAATCTCGGGTTTAGAAACCCGGAGGTAGAATACCTACTACTAAGTAGCACCACGGGATGCTTTCGAGAATGATGGCCAGAATCTTCACACTGTGAACACAAAACATTGCTAGATTACTAGGTGACTCCCTAAAACACCTAGGGTCATAATAATAGCTCCAACATATATGTCAAGGCAATAATTTACCTCAACTCACCGATTAGTGTGGTTAATCTGGCCCAAAGGAACATCGGAACGGGAGGAAGGGATTTTGCAAATGCTTCAGACTATTCAGAAACCTGGGGTGATTCGGACAGCATAACGGCTGTAAATGCTCAGAAAAGATTTGAGACATTCACAAAAATGGTGGCATAACCACTTCAGAAGCACAACATCAAGGTTTCGAGATCAACAGTTAACATACGGAAGTAATAGGAACTGAAACGAGGCTTAAGTCCAACAATCTATAAGTCTACGGATTAGTAACACGTGATCCTGATAGAAAGAAGAGAAAGCCTAGTTCTTAACCCCGTAGGAAAGATAAGATGACTCAGATCAGAAGGGCATGCGGTAAAGGAGTAAAAAGAGCCTTACGTTCCATCCCACAATCAATTCTCTTATATAACTAAAGAGTTTCTAGACTCAACTTCGACCAGTTTGGCTTGGTAATCCTACAGGCAGTCAAGCTCTGATACCTACGCTGTCAGGACCCCGATCCTAAGTCACACCGATCTAGCATGTAACACATCATATCACTTTGTGGCCTCACGCACGGGATTCCCACGGGTGCCACCTTACCTGGCCCGGGACCGTTTGCGCCTTTTGGCTCACGTATATGATAGTGTCGCTAGCATCCATATGATAAAGAACCCGGGCTGACATGGCTAGTCGTGAACCCAAAGTGGCACTAACTTACAGGGACAGGCATACATGACCCAGCAACGAACGTGTCGGTCATCAGCGAGTGAATCCAGGCTGTAGCACTGGGCTAGGAGGACTCCGGTGAACCGGGCTGTAGCGGGCTAACAGGACTCCGGTATTCATCGCGTGACATTTCCCCGAAGGGACAGACACAGGAACAAAGAAGGACACATGCCGGCCAGCCTAGGTGTTCCGG
Source organism: Triticum aestivum (assembly GCF_018294505.1). Classification (NCBI taxonomy): domain Eukaryota; kingdom Viridiplantae; phylum Streptophyta; class Magnoliopsida; order Poales; family Poaceae; genus Triticum; species Triticum aestivum. The sequence continues at coordinate 692,353,224 of NC_057812.1, forward strand.
AGTAGTAGCAAGCTACCATGGCTTAGTGGAAACACCAGGAGACATTTCCCGGTAAGAGAGGCTACTAAAGATAAACAACTAGATAGTCAGATCCCACACATACCAAGCATTTCAATAACATACACACAATATGCTCGATATGTGCAAATACAACATGGCATCACAACATGACTCTACAACTCAAGTATTTAATCAATAGGCTCCGAGGAGCGAGATATTACAAACATGGGTCTCATGACCCAACACTCAGAGCATACAAGTCAAAGCACATGCGGAAGCTAATATGTCTGAGTACAGACATCTATAAATGAAAAAGGCTGAGAAGCCTGACTATCTACCAGATCCTGCCGAGGGCACAAGATCGTAGCTGAGGTAACAAGCTAAACGTCGAAGTCCACGTGGAACTACTAGTGAGACTGAAGTCTCTCTGCAAAAACATAAATTAAGCAACGTGAGTACAAATGTACCCAGTAAGACTTACATCAGATCTATCTACATATGCATCATTATCAACAAAGGGGATGGTGGGTTTTAACTGCAGCAAGCCAGCTTTGACTTGGTGGCTATCCTGAACTACGACTGCAAGTAACTCTCTTGAGGTGGCGCACACGAGTCCACATATTCACCATATCAATACAACACTATGGATCCGCTCCCGTCTCCCTACGGGAACGCCATCCATAGCACTCACGCTTATCTTGCGTATTTTAGAGTATCCACTTTCACTTGTCTATGAATTGTACAAGGGGTCCAAGTTTCCATATCCGAGGAATCCGGCTATTCGAATAGATAACGATAACCCTGCAGGGGTGTACTTATTCACACACGCTTTCGCCACTTATTGCCCTGTACACGTCATGTACCTCGGCAACCTTCAAGCGGAAGCCGGGCGAGGGAGTCGGCCACGACCTGACTAACCGAACAAGTCTCTAGTCCAGGTTTATCGCCTATTCGGGTTCCATCCGCAAGGAGATCCGGCCGGGGTGTCGCTCACGGCCCCAAACGATGTGTGCAGGGCTCCCAAGCCCACCTCGACGGGTGGATGTACGCTTGGTACACCGTCCCACTGTGCCTAGTCTGTCCCAAGCCCACCTGTACCGGGTGCCACTTGGTAGACTACTAACACTACCTACAAACACCAGAAACTAGTTGCAAAGATCATGTTGATTAATAAGTCGAGAGAGCTTGGAGCGCCCGGAGCCCAATGTGTGGTAGTAACTGATCATGGATCACAAACACAGAACTCAGTTCCTGAGGACGGCTGCAATGAGACAACCCACCATGTACTCCTACATGGCCTCTCACCGCTACCTTTACCAAATCGTGTTCACCCACTTAGTTCACACATAGTAGGACATGTTCACACGCCTCTGATTCTTCCCCGATGAATCAGACCTGACTCAACTCTAAGCAGTAGCAGGCATGACAAACAAGCATAAATGAGTAGGCACATCAGGGCTCAAACAACTCCTACTCATGCTAGTGGGTTTCATCTATTTACTGTGGCAATGACAGGTCATGCAAAGGATGAAGGGTTCAGCTACCGCAGCAAGTAACAAATATGTCGTTGTTGTCCTAATGCAGTAAAAGAGAGCAGGAGCGAGAGAGTGTGATTTTATCGGAATGAACAAGGGGGTTTTGCTTGCCTGGCACTTCTGAAGATAGCATAGTTCTTCATCGGTGTCATCGATCACATCGCCGGTACACGTCTATCGAGAGGGAACAACACCGGTAAACACAGAAGAAACACGATCAATGCAATGCACAATATGATGCATGCTATGACATGGCAATATGAATGAGTTTTGGGCTAATGCACCTAGCTATGATTTAAATGAAGTTGGTTTGAATACATGATTCAAATTCCAACTCCATATATGATTATTTGAATGCCCTTTATTTGTTTTGTCCAAAACAGAGGACAAACATTGTTCAAACATGCATGAAAATAGTACAGATGGATTCCTTGAATTTTTCTGATAATTTTTCATATATAATTTATTTAATTTGGAGTTACGGTTGAATTTCTATGAATTTTAGAAGTTTATACAATTTTCTGGAATTTCCTGAATTAAAATAAATCCAGAAAATGATTTATTGCGTCAGCACTAGGTCATGCTGATGTCAGCAGGTCAACTAGGCGGGTCCAGGTCAAACCTGACCAGTGGGGACCACTGGTCAGTGACTGGGGCTGGATAGTGCCAATGACAGGTGGGGCCGGGTCAACAGACACGTCATCACGGTCAAAGCTGACGTGTGGGCCCACGGTGGTTAGGTTAACACTTAACAGAAAATAATAAAGATTAAATAAGGGCATGGGGCCCATAAGTTAGTGGCTCTGGAGAGGGTTAGCTGGCCGTGATTAGCGCTAATCACGCGGCCACGTCGGCTAGTGACGCCGGCAACCACGGCGACGGCGAGACCTCGCCGGAGTTGCGCCAGAGACGACAGATCGACGCGCCAGGGGAACCAGAAGATAGCCCGTGCCCGCGCGCATCTAGGGGAACCAACGGGAGGTGCGGGGGTGGACGGAGTTCGCCGGAAGCGAGGTCGTGGCGGTCGCCGGAGTTCGGGCGAGGGCGGCCGCGTGGTTCCAGTGCATAGGGGAGCTAGTTAGGGGTTCCGTTGGACTCGCCGTTGCTCCAGGAGCACGCCGAAGGCTCAAGATCGAGCGGAGACACACGGTGGCTGCGAGAGCAACGACCATGGCGGACGGCGGCGCTCGGGTATGGCGGCTGGCATAGCTAGAGGATAGGAACGAGCTCGGGGAGGAGGGGAAAAGACGGAGGATCTCACAGCGCATCGGGTGGGGTCATCGAAGAGCTCGGGGGCGCACGAGTGGCGGCAAATCGGCGGTGACCATCGACGGCGGTCGAGGATGAAGACGACGGCGTGGAGGCGATGCAGAGCTTCCTGAGGGGCTTGGCTTGGTGGGGAGGAAGAGGGGGTCGAGGCGGAGCTCCTGGGCTGCTCAAGGGGACGAGGGAGGGGCCATGGTCGCGGTGGTGCAAGTCGGCGGCGGCAGGCGCGTTCGGTCATGAGAGGGAGGAAGAGCAGAGGAGGGGAATGAGCTCGGTGGGAGAGGGGAGAGGCACCAGAGGGTTTGGGGGAGTGAGGGGGAAGGTGTTGGGCGTCTCCGTGGCGCGGATTAGGACGAAGGGCGGCCTCCAGCGCGAAGCAGGAGGTGGCCGGGGCTCTCGGGCGCGCGCCACGCCGCGCCTCTGCCTACTGGCAGAGGAAGATGATGAGCGGCGAGGTAGATGGGCTGGGCTGGGCCGCTGGAGGAGCTGGGCCAGGTAAGTGGGCGCCAGGTAAGTCCAGGTAAGTTCTGCTCTGTTTTATATTTCTGTTCTGTTTTAATTTTTTTTAATCTTTTGCCACTGTTTTGAATTTAAAATAATTCAAACAATGCCAAAAACTCCTCTGAATATTTTTATTTTGCTAGATGGACTTTTCCAAAGCTCATAAAATATTTCAGGGGTATTTGAAATTATATTCTAATTATATGAATATAATTCAAATTCAAATAGCTAATGATTTAAATTCAAAGTCCCAAAAATAAATCCTTAAAAATGTTCATTATTTTTTTGGTTTGGATCAAAACCCTTGCCAAAATATTAAACATCTAAGAAGAGCATTTTGGAACAATGAATGAGATTTTTAGGTTTTTTGCCCTTCTTTTATTTAGGGTTTTGAGGCTTCTGAATTCCTCAGTTCAAGTTTCAAAAATTTAAACATGATGCACAGATGGAAGCAAGCATAGGACAGGCCAGAACTAGGGATGTGACAGGGGGTGCTCGTAGGCAACCTGCGCAACAAATAGGAGCCACCTAAACTGCCTAAAAAACAATAGTTATACTTTAAAAGCAACAAACGACATTGGATGGAGTGGTAGCCCATCCAAAGATATAAAGCCAGTGTACCTTTTTTGCGGATAAAGCATGTGTACCTTATTACTTGACAACAAATGTAATCGGGATGGGGAACGTTTGTGGCTGGTGCGCCGGCCGAAGATTGGGTCGGTCGCACACGGCACGTACATGGAAGAGATTGGACGCTCGCTGCTCCTCTCACCAAGACGTGTCCTGCGGCCCTTCCCTTCTTATCCATACACGCACTCATCTATTGTCTCCTTCCTCTGTTCCTCTCCCTCCCTAATCTCGCCTCTCCTTTGTCTCACCGACTATGAGTTTGTTGTCATGGAACAGTTCCGAGCCCAATACTGGAAGCACCTCCGGAGCCATCAAAAAACACACAAGCTCATTGCTGGGCATGGCCCTGTTTTGCAACTTCGGGGACCCTCCTCCCCCCTCTCCCCCGGAGAAGACATGGCAGTGGAAGATCTGCCCGATTTTTTATGCCAACTGGTTGCAGCTTTTTGGATCATTGGTTGTAGCTTCTGCTAAACCAGTTGCATCTTTTTTAAAATCATTCTGTTCAAGCTTTTTCTTCAAAAATTGGTTTATTTTGCATCTTTTTCCTCAAATCATTGGTTCCAGCCTTTAAAGTCACAGGTTGTAGCATTTTGTTCAGCTGGTTGTACCATTTTATTTAGGAATGCTACCACCGGAGTTCGTCCTGCTGGATGACCGACGTTTTTGCTATAACCATAGCCTATTATTGCTGCCACCTATGACTTTTTTTGTTACATACATGCACGGCGGTGCTGGTCGACGGCAACAATGCCTTTTTGTTGCTGCAACCGTTTTAGAGTTTGCTGGAATAGGCCCCCAAATTTGCTACCATTGCCTTTTGGGGTTTGCTGGAAGGAACCGCCCAAAATCTTCCACCGGATTCGGTTTTTGTTGAAACCCTCTCCAAAGAATGCTACCACTGGCTTATTTGGCTGCGAGCCATGTCGTCGTCTGCCATTTGATGTTGCAACCAGCAGTGGTGCGGTCGGCGTCCATGGTGCGACGAGCTACAACCGAGGGTCTGCGACAATTTTTGTTACAACCATCCTCTGTATTTGCTATGACTAACGGCGGAATTTGCTGCGATGATAAATGGAGGCGTTTGCAACCAGCAAGGCGTCTTCCTCCATGTCAACGGTGAGCCCAGGGTGGCCGGCCAGTGCGCGGAGGCAGAGGGCGAGCGCAAGGCGGCCGAGGGTGAGTGCAAGGCGGGAGAGGGTGAGCGCGGCGACCTTGTCCCCTCAGTGATTTGTCATATGGAAGGGATACGCGAGGGAGGAAAGAGGTGTGGACTCAGATCGAACGGTACCTGGAGATCCCATCTGATGGCTAGGGGCCGACCGGTTCAAATTTCAGCCAGCGCACTAGCTCCTAGCAGTCGCCAATCAGGATGGCGAACAAGGATTAGATCCGGGTTGCCGGTTTGAACCCTGAGCAGACCTTTTTCCTTATATGAAAATTTGTGATGTTTCACGGATAGGTGGGACCCACCCAGTGCAACACATGCAATTGATGTTCACCTTCCAGCAGCTTTTCCGTGAGAAAAGAACGACGTGGATTTGCAAAGACAGCAGCCACATGTCCCGTCTTCACCACAGAATCACCGGCATCGGGCCCATACCATGTTGGCACGCCTCATAAGTATCATGGGCATATACAAACCAGGTTTGCACCACGCTGGCAAGTTGTCGCTACAGTTTCATGCATACCACAAGTTCATGCAGTAAACTTATCATTCATGGCAAGTTCAAGCATCAGTGATGTAGTTACCTCTAAATCAGCTAGCTCAGATAACTCATCTGAAACAATGCTAGGAAATTTCATGCATGTTATACCAGGACTCCAATGGAATGAAATTTCAAAACTCAAGGTGTGTATTACTTCGTGCGCCACTGGCGCATCGTCTAGCCTCCTAGCGTCGCTCTTTATCTTGCATCGCCTTGCCCTCCCTGATTGTGCAACCATCTAAGATCATCTCCAACAGTAGAAAAAAGTTTTAGGGCACCAGGAATTGTCATGTTTTTGCGAAGATGACCTCACACTTATATTGAATTTAAGCAATGGTACAAACACAAACAACCCCCAAAAAAAGATAAGAAATTCAAGCAAATCTCTGGGGATCGACTCACCACACAGATCACCACGAGATAAGGGCACACCACCGTCGCTGCTCCCACTACTCCCTCCTACACCCAGCGAGTACCCTTGGACATGCACACATATTAATTCTAACATTGCGGCCACAAACCACCATTGTAGCCAACACTGCAACAACCATCCAGAGCAAGTATCACTATATGCCAAACAATAGGCTATCCCCACAAATGATTAGTTAGCTCCGACTCCAAATATTAGCCACGGAAGGATGCGAGGTTTGTGCTGCAGTGGGTCACCATGGACCATTTCATCGCATTCGTATTTGGGAGAAGTACCCAATAGTATAATTTTTAAAGTGCATACAACTCATGTTTTTGTTGGTCAAATCAGTGGTAGCGGGGTCTAGTCATGGTGCCCAAAGTGTACAAGGCAAGTCTCATGGGAAGCGACACGTGAGGGGTGTCCCGAACATGCTGGAAGGCGCATTTAGGGTTGTAAGATGCACTTGGGGCTCCTGCACTAGTACGAATGGAGCTGGAATAAAAAGTCGGGCTAGCTACACTCAATTACCAAGGAAAGAGAGGAGTGGGGATTCTGGCTCGCGCTTCACGCAGTAGCGCGATGATAACCCACAAGTACAAGGGATTGCAACAGTTTTCGAGGGTAGAGTATTCAACCCAAATTTATTGATTCGACACAAGGGGAGTCAAAGAATATTTGCAAGTATTAGTAGTTGAGTTGTCAATTCAACCACACCTGGAGAACTAAATATCTACAGCAAAGTGGTCAGTAGCACAATAATATGATAGTTTGATAGCAGTGGTAATAGTAGCAACAGCAACGGTAACAATAACAATAGCAGTTTGGTAGCGATTGTAACAACATTAGCAATAGTAGTAAATTAGCAAATACCAATATGTGAAAAGCTTGTACGCATTGAATTGGTGATGGATAATTATGCTGGATGACATTCATCATGTAACAGTTATAACCTAGGGAAACACAGAACTAGCTCTAATTCATCAATGTAATGTAGGCATGTATTCCTTATATAGTCATACGTGTTTGTGATAAGAACTTGCATAACATCTTTTGTCCTACCCTCCCATGGCTATGAGGTCCATAAGGAAACAAAGGGATATTTTTGCCTCCTCTTAATAGAGAACCAGAACAAAGCATTAACACATAGTGAATACATTAACTCCTAAAACTACGGTAATCACTGGAAAGAATCCCAATTATTGTCACCTTGGGGTATGCGGATCATAACACGTAATAGGTGCGTATAACCTGCAAGATAGGATCAAGAACACAAATATATTCATGAAAACATAAAGGGTTCAGATCTGAAATCATGGCATGCGGGCCCTAATGATGGGCATTAAGCATAGAAAAGTTACAGCAACATCAATCTCAGAACATAGTGGATACTAGGGATCAAGCCCTAACAAAACTAACTCGATTACATGATAAATCTCATCCAACCCATCACCATCCAGCAAGCCTACAATGGAATTACTCTCTCCCAGCGGTGATCATCATGAAATTGGTGATGAGGAAGGTTGATGATGACTACATCATGGAATCCCCCTCTCTGGAGCCCAGAACGGACTCCAGATCAGCCCTCCCGATGAAGAAGAGGAGGTGGCGGGAGCTCCGTATCGTAAAACATGATGATTCATTCTCTTTGGTTTTTTTCTTCGTGAGTAGGTCCTTATGGAGTTGGAGTTCGGGTTGCAGGAGCTGCCTGGGGCCCAAAAGCTTACCACGTGTGCCCTGGGAGGGTGGGCGCGCCCCTGGACTTGTGGCGCCCTGGTGGCCCCCCTCTAGTAATTTCCTTCGCTAATATTTTTATATATTCTGAAATAATTCTCTGTAAATTTTTAGCTCAATTTGAGAAACTTTTATTTCTACACAAAAACAACACCATGGCAATTCTGCTGAAAACAACGTCAGTACGGGTTAGTTCCATTCAAATCATGCAAATTAGAGTCCAAAACAAGAGCAAACGTGTTTGGAAAAGTAGATACGTTTGGTGCGTATCATGCGGTGGGGATGGTAGCTCCTCCTTGATTCGTGCCAGCGGCGATGGTGGTGCAGGGCCTATCTAATGGTGCGAATGGGCCGTCATGATTTCCATTTGTTAGGGTTGTTGCTACTGTTGCAGCATCTGGTCCTCCTTATCCTCGGAGGATATGACAATCTCCTCCTTGCTGGAGGAGCCGGTCACCATGCATGTCGAGGGGCACAGAGAGCAAGGGCAGCGACGCCAAGATTCACGTGATGATGAACTACCACTGCCATCGCCCCCTCCTGCCTGCACGGGATCCATGACTTTGGCATCGCCGCTGGAGGTGGAGGGGCTTGGAGAGGAGGAGGGGCTCGGAGAGGACGAAGTGTGGCTGTGCATCACTGACGCATAGCTGAAATTTCCACGGCCATGCCATGCGAAGGGCCCGTCGGCCGCTTCAATGCGGTGCAACGACCATAGTTGGATTCTCAGGAAGCTGCATCCACATTATGTGGCAGATCACAAGAGGTTGCATCGGTCAGCGCCGCCCTCTCATCAGGTCATGTTGCTTGGCACTAATGTTGGGTGTTGCATGCTCTGGCCAGCATGAATGTGGCACGTCCATGAGACGAAAATTGCGGGAGGGTGTTTTAGTGTGCCAGGTTAGTTAGATTGTTGATTACCAGAACGGGGTGCTTCACACCAAGGATCTCAAAGGGCCGAAGAAGGGAGACGAGAAGTCCACGCTCAAAGACGTGGAGCAAGAACTCTTCAAGTGTCAGAGCATTGTGGAGCGTGGAGTTGATGCTAAACACTCCATGATCAGGGATTTTGTCCATGAGTAGAAGTGGGATGGCGACAAGATCCCGGAGGCCATTGATCATCTCCATGTCAGGATGGGGGATCTACAATCACAAGTCTATAACCTATAGAACCAAAAGTATGAGTATGAAACCAGGTTTAAAAAGATGAGTTTAGCTGCAGATTTCAGGAGATTGAAGACCATCGCTACTCTTCTTAATGGAGAACCTTTGCCTTGGAACAAAGATGACAAGTGTGCTGCTTCATCACCATCATCTCCGGAGAAGGAGACTTGAGTACTTGGGTATGGCAGAATGATGATAGGACTTTGCATGCTTCTAGTGAACCTACTATAGACACACCTGAGAATCCAAATGATATTTCTATTTCTGATGCTAAAACAATATGGTGACGAACATGAACCTAGTAATAAGGATAATGATGATGTTCATGTAGATGCTCAACCTAGTAATGATAATGATGTGGAGATAGAACCTACTGTTGATCTTGATAACCCACAACCTAAGAATAAAAGATATGATAAAAGAGACTTCATTGCTAGGAAACATGGTAAATAAAGGGAATCATTGGTTTAGAAACCTATGAATTTCCCCCCTAACGCTACAAAGAAAAAAGATGATGACGAATTTGAATGCTTTGTTGAAATGCTTAGACCTATCTTTTTGCATTTGCGTTTGACTGATATTCTGAAAACTCCTTATGCTAAGAATATGAAAGATACTGTTACAAATAAAAGAAAGATACTGGAAGGTGAAATTTCCACCATGCTTGCTAATTATACATTTAAAGGTGGAATCTCAAAGAAACTAGGAGGCCCAGGAGTACCAACTATACCTTGATCAACTAGAAAAAACTACGTTAAAACTGCTTTGTGTGATCTAGTAGTCGGTGTTAGTGTTATGCCTTTCTCTTTATAGAAAAGACTTGATTTGTATAAGTTGACACCAATTGAAATTTCTTTGCAAATAGCTGATAAATCGACTGCTATACCCATCGGTATTTGTGAGGATGTGTTCGTTGTTGTTGTTGCAAATGTTACTATCTTAATGGACTTTGTTATTCTTGATATACCCGAAGACAACAGTATGTTGATCATCCTTTGTAGACCATTTTTGAACACTACATGTGTTGTTATTGATTGCAACAAGGGCAATGTCACTTTTCATGTTAATGGTAATGAACACACTATTGTAAAAATTTCAACGATTATTATTGGAGGTTTTGAATTACCTATTCCTACCGTAAAGAAGAAATATGAAATTCGTATTGTTGGGTACATGCATATCCCCGTTGAGGTAACCTAGTGCCATACGAAGATTGACCGATTTCATGTCATTCGGAAGAAGTTTTTTAATAAGACCTGATCAACCTTATTAATGGATTCCTTTTGACGGGCATGTGGTCGATGAATTTAGTAAACACAACTTTCTATACCCACTATTTGATTTCTATTATTTAGAGTTAATAGAGTAGAAATACCTTGATTATGTTGTTTTTTGAATTATCCGTGCAATAAAAATGACCAGAAAATAAATATCTCCAAATCCCTAAAAACTTAATATGATTTTTTTGTAATATTTGAAAATGTTTGGCACTTAACACACCCCAGGGTGGTGCACCTATGAGCCACAATCTCACAGGGCGCGCCCACCCCCCTGGGCGCACCTAGCAAGCTTGTGGGGCCCACGTAGACCCCCTCACTTATTCCAGCCACCCATGCACTTCTTCATCTAGAAAAAATCACACCATTCCTCAAACCTGTGTTCTTGCTCATCTTGCTGCTATTTTCGATCTCTTTGCTCGGAACTCCGTTTCTGAAGCTGTTTTGGGGGATTGTTCATCGGTATGTGAGTCCTCGGTTGGTCAAATTAGTTTTTGCTCTAGTAGTTTATTATTTGCACATTTAGCAACTGTTGGTGACCATGTTCTTGAGCTTTCATGTCAAATATATGGTTGAAACTAGTTTTGATGTTTGATATGATCTCTAGACACTTGTAGGAGTAGTTGCTATCAATTTTGTTGAGTTTTTTTTGAGGAAAAATAGTAACAAACTACTCTTTTATTTTGAGTCACTAAAAAAATCATAAATTTCCAGACGAAGAAAATGTTTGGGAAGATGTTCCAAGGTGGTTCCTCGAAGAAGATATCCCCAAGGCTCGCGATACATGAATCGAACATTGAACCACCGCGGGAAACTCTAGTTCAACCTTGTGAATGGGCGTTGATGTCACTTGAAGCTACGTTGGTATTTCCCCAAAGAGGAAGGGATGATGCAACACAACTATGGTAGGTATTTCCCTCGGTTGTGAAACCAAGGTATCAATCCAGTAGGAGAACCAAGCAACACTATATAAATGGTATATGCACACAAAGAACAAATACTTGCAACCCGACGCGTATAAGGGGTTGTCAATCCCTTTTCGAGTAACGGGTCCAGTAATTGTCAAGTTGACGGGATAAAAATTGTGGTAGATTGGATAAATAGATCTTGATAAAACGTGACACAAAATAAGTAATAAAAAAGTGCAGCAAGGTATTTTTGGGTTTTTGGAATAATAGATCTGATAATAAAATAAAATAAAAATAGATCTCAAAGAAAATATGTAAAGAATAGACCCGGGGGCCGTAGATTTCACTAGTGGCTTCTCTCAAGAAATAGCACACGGCGGGTAAACAAATTACTGTTGGGCAATTGATAGAAGATCGAATAATTATGATGATATCCAAGGCAATGATCAATATATAGGCATCACGTCCAAGATTAGTAGACTGACTCCTGCCTGCATCTACTACAATTACTCCACACATCGACCGCTATCTAGCATGCATCTAGTGTATTAAGTTCATGGAAAAACGGAGTAATGCAATAAGAATGATGACATGATGTAGAAGAGATCTATTCATGTAGGAATAGCGCCCATCTTGTTATCCTTAATAGCAACGATACATGCATGTCTTGTTGCCCCTTCTATCGATAGGAAAGAAGACTGCACGATCGAGCCCGTCACAAAGCAACTCTTCCCATGGCAAGAAAAAATGATCTAGTTGGCCTAACTAAACCAAAGATTCGAAGAAGAAATATGAGGCAATAAATAATCATGCATATAAGAGATCAAAAGAAGACTCAAATAATATTCATGGATATAGATCTAATCATAAACTGAAAGTTAATCGGATCCCAACAAACACACAGCCAAAAAAGAGTTACATCAAATAGATCTCCAAGAGATCATTGTATTGAGAATCAAAAGAGAGAGAGGAAGCCATCTAGCTACTTCATACGGACCCGTAGGTCCATCGGCAGGCATCATGGGGCGATAATGGGCGGTATTTGATGACGCTATGAAAACAGCCCAACGGGTTAACATGCCACAAATGGGTTGACTATAACCATAGGCTGAATTTGGCCCACAAGTGGAACATGCCAGTAACAGACTGTAAGTAACCGAATGCTGGAAATGAGCCAAAGAATAAATGGGCCCTTAGAAGGACGAAATTTAACACGGGCTGGAAATGGCCCAATGGAATAATGGGCCGTTAATGGGTATAAAGCGATACATTGTTCATTATGCCCAGTTTCACCTCGGGCCTTTAATGGGCCCAGAGTTACAAAAGGCCTCATATGGCCTGAAAGACGTCATGGGTCAGAAGATACAATGGGCTGGAATTATATTGAACAGCCCGAATGATGCTATTTGGCCGAATTCGGATAGGCCATAACGGGTCGTGAGTTGGCGGTCTGAAATGGGCTATATGCGAACAGGCCGTTAACAGGCTTTCCATGGGCCGGACCGCTACCTTTTGACAACGTCGAACAAGCCGTACCACGTATCGATGTATGATAGGTGCCTCCCATCCAATGAGTGGATTACATCTGTCCTAACGCTGAGCCGACACGTGGTTCCTCTGGCCATTGAGAATTTTACACGTGGAAAATCTGCACTGGTTATTGACGGTGTCTTGGACTAGGGGGTACTCATCACATCGTCTCCCGATCAGGTGGATTGGGCTGAGGACCCCCATGGCCGCATACTCATGGGCCAGTTCGGACAGCTGCCGCATACAAGGAAGATTCCACAAGACTTGGCGATCAAGACAAGGACTCCAGCCCACCGACGTATTCGGCTAGGATTCTTGTTATCCTAGGCCTTTGGTGCATTATATAAACCAAGGCCAGGCTAGTCGATAGAAATAGACAACAATCATACCATAGGCTAGCTTCTAGGGTTTTAGCCTCTACGATCTAATATCATCAATATCAATCAAGCAGGACGTAGGGTATTACCTCAATCAAGAGGGCCCGAACCTGGTTAAACATCGTGTCCCCTGCCTCCTGTTACCATCGATCCTAGATACACAGTTCGGGACCCCCTACCTGAGATCCGCCGGTTTTGACACCGGCATTGGTGCTTTCATTGAGAGTTCCGCTGTGTGATCGGTAAAAGGATCCATGGCTCGTCTGCAGGTCAATTGCGAGGCCGACATTTTCGTCGCCGGCTCGACTGGTCACCTTGGCTCGACCGAGGACCATGCTCCATCTCCGATCGTCATGTTCAGATGAGGGCCTTCATCAACATCAACTCCGATCTCTATCAAGATCATGGAGCAATCATCCATGGAGCTCGGGGGCTCAACATCAACATTGCTCTCAGGCGACCATGCTGTTTTTCCGAACAGCAAACTTGTATCCTCTGCCACCACCTCTTAGAGAATCGCTTTGACGATCCCTTTGGTGTAATTGTGCGGAATTGAGTCTACAACAACCCTGGAAAATTTCGTCGAGTTCCGATGGAGGAATCTCCGACAATCTAAGATATACTGGAGTCCTGTCAAATCTGGACGGAAATATGGATGAGTGTAGGGCATGGTCTCCATAGCCCAGCTCGGAGGTCCTTTGGAAGATCTAACCGTTCAACTCCTGAGGAAATCCCATATCTACCACCCCTCCAAATTTCAGCTCGATCCAACGGTTCAAACTCCGGGAAACTTCCGATGAGTGGACCAATTTTCGGATCTGTTTTCTGCGCGAATACGGATCCGACCCGAGTTCATGTTCTTTATGAACGTGATATTGGACAACCTTTTTTAAGGAATTTTATTCTTTGGTATTGTGCTTTGTTTTTAAACACGTACCCATAAAATTTTAAGCCTCCTTCAAGGTAATCTTCACCATCACGCTGGTGTCAAACCAGTCCGGCGGTATTGCTCCACGGCTGCCGACCTGCGCTACACATGTCGCCGCCTTATTGAGCCGAGCTCAATTCCTTCGATCATCATCTCGGCAAGCCAAACAAGAGTTCGGCATCACGAAGGATAAATCATAACCAACATCGCCGCCCCACGGATTACACGGAGCGGGCATACCGGCATCGCCGCACGGTCACTTCGTCAAGCCGTCATCGACCATGTCATGACCTGCTTCGGCAGGGCCGCACTATTGCTTCTTCTAGATGGTGTCCATCACGCCGACCTACTTCGACTCATCGGCTGACATCGAGGCTTCGACATCTCGGCTGGACCGGGGGCTTCGCCATCTCCTCATCAACCTACTCCGGAGACTTTGGCGTCACTAGCCGACCAGCTCCGTCATGTTAGCTAGACCGAGGACTTTGCCTCGGCGAGCCAACCTTTGCTAGCATCTCCACACCGTCGCTTTATCACCATTCAGGCAATGGGTGTGCGGATCGAGTCCCAATTTTGGAAATCATCTTTCTTCGGATTGCTACAACAAATAAACCAGGTGCTATTAATCCTAGTATTTTTTGCTTGTTTGGGTTTATTTTTCCCAAGGAATTATTACTCTGGTTTGTCCATCATCTGTACACAGGTCTATCAAATGATGGCCGCATTAACGACGGTCGCGTGGTGGTTCGGTCAGTTTCCGTACATAGTCCGGCGAACGCCGTATCCGGAGCCCGGACCGACCTTTGAATTCAGGCTTTGCCACGCCTTTACCGCATCATGCCGATGCCCTGCATCGACATTGACTTCGGCACCAGGCCATATTTCTTTTATTACTCACTTTGCATAAATTATTTATTATGTAACGATTTTTTTAATTATTATTATTACTATTATCTCCGGTTTGCACTACTTTTTATGCACAGGAAAATGATCCGGGGACTTCGGCATCACTCTGCCGGTCTGCATTGACCGTGCTATGTCACCACTTCGGCGTTTCAAGCTCTCCGCTCCGCCACCTCGGGACCGTCTTGGGGGATGGAACCTTGTCCTGCATTAAGCTCGGACCGCGTCATCAATGCCGAACACATTAACCAGCTAAGTCGCTTTCATGCTCAAGTTTTAATTTTTAACTTGTGTTCGGTTCGACCAAGCATTATACTTTTTTGGGAGAAAGTTGCTTGTAAAAAATTCCTTGTCCAAACTTTGTTTGTGACACACATATTCAAATACCCCATTTATTTGGGGGCTTCCTTTATGAAGCTTTTCCTCTTGCATATGATTATACTTGTATGGCTTCGTTCCTTGTTTGTGTATTACGCCACAATATGCAGCATATTGAGTTAAGCGATTTGCAAGCTGGGTTTCCTGGCTCCTGCGCTTACCCCTATGTTCCCAATTGTTCGGCTAGGGAGTAAAGGGAGCACCTCTGCGATTGTCATGACCGGGTCCTCCGAGCTCTGACCTCAGACTGGGTGAAGCCGAAAGCTAGCGCTCTTATTGTTTTCAATCATGGTCGGCACACAACGGAACTCATGAGTACATAAAATCTATTGCACAAGTCTCATAGTAATAATGAGCACCCAAGAAAGGTATCGATGGGGGTACTATTTTCTTCGAAGATGCTTCTTACACTTCTTCTGTAATATAGCATAAGTTCCCTGAGCGCGCTTTGTCTGTTACAGCCTTATGGCCCGGTTGCCTGGTTATCGAAAACACTGTCGATATTCTCGACAGGTGGAGTACATAACACTTTTCGGTCCTTGACCGAAGAGGGAGAAGCCGACGGTCGGTTAACACGCTTTTAAAGTTCGGTTGAACAAAGATATGATATAAGTACTTCGGTACATACAATCATTATACATAAAATCTTTTACCCAAGTCACTTGGGGGCTCTCAAAATTTATATGAGTTATTTTATAGTAAATGTGTTTTCTTCTTGGTCGTTGCAAAGTCTTTTTCTATTGCTCTTTTTTCGATGTGAGTGTTTGGTCAATAGCCAGATAACCCATTTTCTCTCTAGTGACCGCTCGAGTTTAGTTCGCTAAACTGGTCTAACGAGAAGCACTCCCCCTTCGGGATAGGAGGCTGCTGTCGTAGGCTGACCCTCTTGAAGTCTTGAGATCGGATGTGTAATGTTAAGGCACAGAACACTTGATCTTGTTCGTACGTCAAGTTTTTACTGACATTTTTTTGGTTTTCCAAGCTTATGGCACTTTTAAACTATTTGTGTGTTTTCAGCACAAGTCTCGCAGTGCAATGCCGGACACCTTTATAGATTCGGCAAAAATATTCTCGGATATTGCTATATATGCATCGATTTCGAATTGTGTCTTCGGTCAATAGTTGGGTTGCCCGGCTCCTGCACTTGCTTCCTACGTTCCGCTTTGTTCGGCTAGGCGTGCAAAGGGAGAACCACTGTGATTGTGCTTCCAGCTCACACGGTTAAGCACCTCAGTGGAGAAAGCCGAAAACTGACTGTCACAATAAGAGTAAACTGGTCAGCGATCCGATGACTTTGTTAAATGACGGGCCACTCATAACAATGGCCGTAGTGTTTACGACTTGACCTCGACTGTCGCCGAACACTACCGGGGGCTATTAACTAGCCTCCCAAACTAAATCCTCGATATTTTGCTCTTACATTAGAGCTAAGGTTTCATGATCATGCTTAGCATGACAACCCAAAGAAAGGAACCGATAGCGGGACTATTTTCTTTGAAGACATTTCTTCTGTTAAACAGTAATATAACATATCTCTCTGCATACCTTTGTTCATAAAACCATATGGCCAGATTGCCTTGTTTGTCGTAAATCTTTGCCCTCATAAAGGCTTTATAAAGTAGGACAAACACTCCTCGGCTACTGGCCGAGGAGGTGGAAGCCGATGGTCGGTCAACAAAGTTTTGTACAATGTGGATCCGAGCATTAATGATGTAAAGTACTTGGATACATAGAGTCATTACACATAATTTGTAATTTTACTATGGATATCGATCCTTAGTTCGGCCACTCGTGCCCGCATTAAGGCTCGAGGGCTACTGGACTTCGGGCTTATTATTTACAAATATTAAAGGGGCACATCGATCCCCTGATCTGGTGTTGCCACCCGACCAGTGTCTCAGGGGCTACTGCATTGCCTATCCAATGCAGGAAATTTTAAGTGCAATACAGTTTCCGAGAAGATTTTGATCCTCAGGTTGGTCGACCGCACCCAACCTGAGTCTCGAGGACTGAGCACGCCGCTTTTTGTGTCTCGAAGTATCCTGCCGAGCTAGGACTTGATCCTTAGGACGATTTTACAAATCAACCTGAGTCTCAACGGCTACTGGGATCAGCGGTCTTACGTCATCCTTCAGGTGCATCTCGGGTTTTAAACCAATACACACCTTGAGGGCTACTGGCCATATATCTCGGCAGAGAATAAATTGCAATAATAAAAAATATTAACAAAAAATCGGCCCACAGTCGGGGTGGTGCACCACCTCGGAAGCAGTCCGACATAAAGCTCGGGCGCTAGTGGCTGGCTCCATAGAGGGCATTTCCGGCATTAAGCTCAGCTAAACTCCTTCAACTTTTTTGAACCAAGGTGATATGACACCTCGGATATAGTCCGGCGTTGGAGCTGGGACACTGTCCAGCGTTGGAGCTCGGATATAGTCCGGCGTTGGAGCTTGGGCATAGTCCGGCGTTGGAGCTCGGATACATTCCGGCGTTGGAGCTCGGAAGCGGTCCGGCATTGGTGCTCGGACGCAAAAGATACCTCGAATGCAGTCCGGCGTTAGAGCTCGGATGCAAGAGGACACTGCCTCCCGGGAACAACTTCAAACCCGAGGTGTGGCATAATAATAACAAGGCATTGATAAAGGCCGAAAACTTAAAGGGGCTCCTTGGATACCCGACGTGTAAACTCGCCGAATGCATTTAGGCAATCCTCAAGATCGAAGATGAGAAGATTTGTTGAACCAGTTTTCAAGACCGCCAACCGAAGATGAAGAACAGTTCGGAATAATCGAGGAGCGTCCCTAACTTGAAGACCGGTTTAGGGGGCTACTGACGGTATCATGGACTAGGGGGTACTCATCACATCGTCTCCTGATCAGTTGGATTGGGCTGAGGACCCCCATGGCCGCATACTCATGGGCTAGTTCGGACAGCTGCCGCATACAAGGAAGATTCCACAAGACTTGGCGATCAAGACAAGGACTCCACCCCACCAACATATTCGGCTAGGACTCTTGTTATCCTAGGCCTCTGGTTCATTATATAAACCAAGGCCAGGCTAACCGATAGAAATAGACAACAATCATACCATAGGCTAGCTTCTAGGGTTTTAGCCTCTACGATCTTGTGGTAGATCAACTCTTGTAACACTCATATCATCAATATCAATCAAGTAGGACGTATGGTATTACCTCCATCAAGAGGGCCCGAACCTTGGTAAACATCGTGTCCCCTGCCTCCTGTTACCATCGATCCTAGATGCACAGTTCGGGACCCCCTACCCGAGATCCGCCGATTTTGACACCGACAGTTATAACATCCCAAATTTTCAAATTGGTCATCATATGCATATCATATTTTATTTGCATTCTGGTTTTGGATCCTAAAAATCCTAAGCAACTCAAGGACCCACGAAGAGAGTTGGGGATTTTATTATTTTCAAATTTGAATTTTCTCAAATATTGAAAAGAGGATCATTTTGGTTTTAATTGTTTTTCTCTCCGAAATATTTCAATATAAAAATAAATGATAGGAGATAATATTACTTCTCCAAAATAAAATAAATATTGGAGGGAAAGTTAAAATCAAATAAATAATTTTATTTGGATTTTTATTGCTATTTTATTTGAATTAGAAAAATATGCATTTTACAAAATTGGATTTTAGGCTAAGAAAATGTTCACCATATTCTAAATATTCTATTTAGATGGTGAATTTTTTTTGGCATTTTTAGTTTTTTATATTTTTATTAGGATTTTTCTCGGCGGAATTTTCTTTAAAAAAGAAAGTTTCGAACCGAGGCCAAAGCCCAGCCGATACAGAGCCCGTCGCCACCGACCCCGAGCCGGTCTCTGCCTGCCGCACGCCGCCGTCGCCGAGCCGGAGACCGCCGCCGCCCTTGCCCCTTCTCCAAGCCGCCCCGCCCACTCCCCTCCTTATAAGCCGCCACCCTCGCCCCCACATCGCCACCCGAGCCACCGCAGCCGCAGCCGCCGCCGTCGAGCTGCACGCCGCCTCGCGCCGCGCGTCGCTTACCCCGCCGCCCCGCACAGCCGCCGCCGCGCCGCACCTCCCATGCCACCCCGCCGTCGCCCCGCCCGCCGGAAGCTGCCGTAGTCGCGCCGGACTTTGCGGATCTCGCCGCCGGTTTTTTTGGTTTAGGTAAAAACCGCCCGGTTTTCTTCAAAACCGTAGATCATTTTTTATTTAGACCGGTTCGGTTTTTTCTCGGTTTAGTTCTTTTGTGAACTTTTGTTCATTTTAACTAACGAATTCGCCCGTTCATCTATGTTAGCGGACGTTCGTCCGATAGATTTTTCTTTTTATTTTCTTTTTCGGCCAGCGACCTATCCGTGATTATTTTTATCGCATTAGCCCCTGATCTTCAAACCCTCGCCGTTTCTTAACCGCTTGTCCAAATCCAGTGAAACCAACGCCAAAATCTTCGTCTCGAGCCCCTCTTTCTGTTTAATGAAACAATGTTTTGTCAATTTAAAATTTGGTTTCAAGAAGATTTATATTCGACGTTCTTTCGACTGTAGTTTCAGTTCCGTAACTCCGATTCGATTGATTCTTTTTGAAAATCGAAGCTTTTCAGTTGAACTTTCAGACATGATCTTCTTATTTGAAATTTTACCCGTGCATCTCTGCTTGAGTGCTTATGTATGCTATTGTTTGTTTGCGATAGAATTCCTGGAGTGCGAAGCGTGCTACTACGAGTGTCTAGGGTTTGCAGATCGTCAGCAAGGCAAGTAACACATTGAACATTCTATTTTCATACCCAATTTTTATGCATTAGTTACAACCCTCAAACATTGCATGAGTAGGATCTATTAACATGTGGGTACTGGGAAGTAGTTTATGAGGTAGACCCTATTGCCCTTTTATTATCAAACCCTTCGGAATTACTTCTACGTTATGCTTATATTGCCATGCTATGCTCGTAGACGTGGATTGGGTGTGAGTGTATCCATGAGAAATGTGAGATTGTTAATTTAATGGTTAACTTAAGGTTGGTACTTCAACACACATCTGGGTGGATTGGTTGCGGGCACGTGGGGATATACCAGTGCTGTCCTTTTGGTTCGCCACCCAGGCTCAAAGGGATCATAAGATTATTTATGCTAGAAACTTCTGTGTGCAGCCACAAGCTATTATGGACTCTAGCATAGTTGAGTATGTTGCATGACCTCTTTCAGTGGTGGGCTAGCAGATGAAGGGGAAAGTAGGTGTAACTGTCCACCTAGAGTAAAGAGTTAATTCTTCTGAAAGACTGTGTCTCGGTCATCCGTTTCTCAAACACCATGCAGTGTGAGAAATACAACGGAGGAGATCGAGTCTTGTGGGGAAAGTGCGCAAACCTCTGCAGAGTTTACAAACTAATCATGGTTAGCCGTGTCCCTGGTTATGGACAATCTTGAGTATCTAGTTCTTGGATTATCATGTTGATCTCGTCACTCTAAATTAATTTGTTGGGTTGTTAATTACTTGTTTAATTGGGATTGAGATGGGGAATTACCATTCTCATATTTATCAACTACCATGATAGTTAAACAAAATATATTCCTTTGTTGTAGGAAAAATTGGCTTTTTGCAAAACATTATAACCATAGAGCCTCCACCAGCCATATATGCATGTAGTGATAGCATTTACTTTGTTTATTGCTCTACTGTGTTATATTACCAGCATATTCCATGTGCTGACACGTTTTGGGCTGCAACATATCATGTTGCAGACTTTTCATACGAAGAGTAAGGAGCGCTAGGTCGTTGTCGTGCACTCAGCTATGCCGTTGGAGTTGATGGACTCACTTTATCTTCCAAGCCTTCCGTTGTTATCATATTTAGATGGCCTTAAGCCATATTTGTTGTAATAAGTTCTCTTTTGAGACATTCGATGTAATAAGTGTGTGATTGAACTCTGTTATAAATCCTTCAAGTACTGTGTGTGTCAGCATTGCCGATCGAGGGATGAAACTTATACACAGAGATTTGACCATCTAAGGTCGGATCACTACAAGATGGTATCAGAGCACACACTGATTGTAGGACACGACCACTAAGATGAGCCATAGGTCACACTTCTCTACTCATTTCTGACTCCTCTCCATTTTCCACTCTATAGGATGACTGACTCAATGAACAAGTTTGCACAACCGGATGAAGACACACCTTTTGGACGACACTTGAAGGAAGTCACTAGGTACCTGAACATCGGAATACCAAGCTTCACCGGGACCTACACCGCCACTTTACCAGAAGAGCAGCAATGGATGACTCGAGTTCAAGTTCCAGGAAGGACATTCACGCCAGTCATTGAGCCCATAGAGTTTTCCTTTGATGCACCAACCTGGAGTCTAGGTAAGAGTATGGCAGCCCACATAGCCATGGGATGCATCGGCGAAGTTTATCACAAGGATCTTAAGGACACCATCTACCAGATATGTGGGCGCCGAGATGAGCAATGGGAGATTATCAGCACCAGGAGGGACAGGTCCATTGTAGCTTTCGTCCAGGAGTTAAACCAGCACATTCGTCGACAAAAGAACCAGATGTGTGCAAGCATGATAGACCTGAAGAAAGTGATGACCCGAAACATGGAGCTAGAAGAGGAACTCAAGTCTACACGCGACAGATACGAAGAGGAAATCGCAATACTAGTGGAGAAGAATGACGACCTGACAAGGAAGCTAGGAGTGTTCATGGGAGACCCCATGCCATGAGGAGATGACGACCATCCCGATGACATTCGTTCTGAGTACTAAATCATCATCGACGACACCGACTTCGACCTCGACAGTAGTGATGATGACTATGAAGACGAAGCTGGACCTGATATCATGGAGTCTTCCACCGATCAAAATTTCTAGTAGACCACCATATTATTAGTAGTATTTTCCCCCAGGTATATATTAGTAGTCCAAGCACTGTAACGATAGTTACATCCATTGTATGCCCTTGTTTGAATTGATTTTGGTGTGACATTAATGTGTTTGTCTCATGTTCATATGGGTACTGTTTTCTCACTAGACCTCATTCTATTCTAATCTCTCCCCTCTAAACCCATTAGATGCCTCCGAGACGTGACCTCGGATTTGCCTTCCCACAGGAGCTCACTCAGTTGATCCAACAGCAGAATGCCTTGATGCAGCTACTAATCCAGAACCAAGGCAACAACAATAATAACAACAACAACAACAACAACAAGAACAACAATAACTACAACAAGAACAACAATAACAACAACAACCCACCGCCACCACCTCCAGTTGACAACTTAGCCCGTTTTCTGAGGTTGCAGCCGCCGGTGTTTTCTAGTAGCACCGAGCCAATAGTTGCTGATGACTGGCTACAAGGGATTGGAAGGGAGTTGACCACCGCAGGTTGCACAGATGTTGAGAAGGTGCATTTTGCCGCACATCAATTGGATGGACCCGCGGCCTCATGGTGGGAGAATTACACAGCCACTTTCCCAATAGCCAATATCACTTGGGAGCAGTTTCAGCAAGCATTCCGCACTGCTCATGTCTCAATGGGAGCTATGAGCAAGAAGAAGAGTGAGTTCCGTAACTTCTGCCAAGGAAATCGTACTGTGGGGCAGTACGTGGATGAGTTCACTAAGTTAGCCCGCTATGCCCCAGATGATGTGGCTATAGATGCCGCTAAGCAGGAGAAGTTTATGAAAGGGCTAAATGATGAGATGAGTATGCAGTTAATGGTGGCAACATTTAACAACTACCAGGAGTTGGTAGACAAGGCTCTTATGATTGAAGGGAAGCAGCAACAGATTGAGAGCCGCAAAAGGAAGTATGGACAAGGGAAGTACAATTCAGGAGCTCAGCAAAAGCCTTGTTTTACCCCAAACTCGGGAGGATATACCCATAATCATGGAGGCCATACCCAAAATGGAGGAAGTTCGCATAACCAAAGTGGCCCCAAGAATAGAAATGGTAATGAAGCAGGCAGTAATCAGAACCGCTCTAACCCAGCCACATCTGCCAAGAAGGACCAAAGTCACATTAATTGTTTCAACTGCGGGAAGACTGGACACTGATACGTCTCCAACGTATCTATAATTTTGGATCGCTCCATGCTATATTATCTATTGTTTTGGACTATATTGGGCTTTATATTCCACTTTTATATTACTTTTGGGACTAACCTATTCACCGGAGGCCCAGCCCAGAATTGCTGTTTTTTGCCTATTTCAGTGTTTCGAAGAAACGGAATATCAAACGGAGTCCAAATGGAATGAAACCTTCGGGAACGTGATTTTCTCATCAGATAAGATCCAGGAGACTTGGACGCTCCGTCAAGAAAGCCACGAGGCAGTCACGAGGGTGGAGGGTGCGCCCCCCTGCCTCGTGGGCCCCACGAAGCTCCACCGACATACTCCTTCCTCCTATATATACCTACGTACCCCCAAACGATCAGATACAGAGCCAAAGACCTAATTCCACCGCCGCAACCTTTTGTGCCCACGAGATCCCATCTTGGGGATTGTTCGGAGCTCCGCCGGAGGGGGCATCCACCACGGAGGGCTTCTACATCATCATCATAGCCTCTCCGATGAAGTGTGGGTACTTTACCTCAGACCTTCGGGTCCATAGTTAGTAGCTAGATGGCTTCTTCTCTATTTTTGGATCTCAATACAATGTTCTCCCCCTCTCTCATGGAGATCTATTCAATTTATTCTTCTTTTTGCGGTGTGTTTGTTCAGACCGATGAATTGTGGGTTTATGATCAAGATTATCTATGAACAATATTTCAATCCTCTCTGAATTCTTTTATGTATGATTGGTTATCTTTGCAAGTCTCTTCGAATTATCAGTTTAATTTGGCCTACTAGATTGGTTTTTCTTGCAATGGGGAAGTGCTTAGCTTTGGGTTCAATCTTGCGGTGTCCTTACCCAGTGACAGAAAGGGCAGCAAGGCACGTATTGTATTGTTGCCATCGAGGATAACAAGATGGGGTATTTATCATATTGCATGAATTTATTTCTCTACATCATGTCATCTTACTTAAGGCATTACTCTGTTTTCATTAACTTAATACTCTAGATGCATGCTGGATAGCGGTCGATGAGTGGAGTAATAGTAGTAGATGGAGGCAGCAGTCGGTCTACTTGTCTCGGACGTGATGCCTATATACATGATCATACCTAGAAATTCTCATAACTATGCTCAATTCTGTCAATTGCTCAAAAGTAATTTGTTCACCCACCGTAGAAATACTTATGCTCTTGAGAGAAGCCACTAGTGAAATCTATGGCCCCTGGGTCTATTCTCATCATATCAATCTCCAATCACTTTATATTTGCTTTGCTTTTTACCTTTTGCCTTTTATATTACCTTGCATCTTTATACCAAAAATACCAAAAATATTATCTATCATCTCTATCAGATCTCACTCTCGTAAGTGACTGTGAAGGGATTGACAACCCCTAATCGCGTTGGTTGCGTTGAGGTATTGTTTTGTGTAGGTACAAGGGACTCGCGCGTAGCCTCCTACTAGATTGATACCTTGGTTCTCAAAAACTAAGGGAAATAATTACGCTACTTTGCTGCATCATCCTCTCCTCTTCACGGAAATCCAATGCAAGCTCAAGAGGTAGCATGAAGAATTTCTGGCGCCGTTGCCGGGGAGTCTACGCAAAAGTCAACATACCAAGTACCCATTACAATCCCTATCTCTCGCACTACATTATTTGCCATTTGCCAGTCGTTTTCCTCTCCCCCACTTCACCCTTGCCATTTTATTCGCCCTCTTATTTTTGTTTGCCTTATTTTTGCTCTTCGCCCTCTCTGTCGCTATGTCTGAAATTGGGGAAATTATCGGTGATATGGGAGATAATAATATCATAGAAAAATTTGAAGCTCCTACTGAAGAATCCCCTACCTATCATACAAAAAGTTTTCGAAACGGTAGTGGTAATATTATTGGAAAAGGAGTTATTCAAGATTTCTTTACTTGTGCCGGTGCCTTGCCCTTTATGGGCGGTTCTATTCTTCATAGAACAACTAGTCTTGCGGACTCTATTGCCATGCTTATCGTTGAACTCGAAAGGCAATTTATGCATATGCATCCTTCTATACAAAGAATTTTCCTAGAATTTTCTAATATCGAACACTCCTCTGTTAAGTGTACCGCTACTATATTTTTGGCTCATGAATTCAGATATATAATAAAAGAAGCCAAATAAATCTTTGCGCATTATAGGGTGGACGCTCGCCGTCCTCCCATAGAATCTATCCTCTTTGATCAAGAAGAAATTATGCATTTTCAATCTCTTGACCATGTTGCTTTCAATGGAAACCATAGAAAAAAGGTGCCAACCAACATTTTAATTGATAGAATCTCTAAACTTAATGATGATTCGGCTATTCAAAATAATGACCTAGGATACTCTCTTGAGTGTAGGCTCACAAGGTTCTGTCAAAAGAACGTTTATAATGATGAATTGGTTGTGCATTATGAAGGGCCGAAAGAGGAACCTATACCTCCTAAAAGTGATCTTGGGGACTTTTGTCCTATTAAATTTAGCCCTTTTGATTATTTTTGCTTGCCTCAAAGAAAACTTTCTGCCGAACGTAGAGAATATGAAATGAGTTTCACCGATCTATCTTATTACTATGGCACAACCTAGATCTATCCTTGCTTTTATGCCTAGCTAGGGGCGTTAAACGATAGCGCTTGTTGGGAGGCAACCCAATTTTATTTTATTTTTTTGTTTTTACTTCTGTTTAGGAATAAGTAACACATCTACCTTCTGTTTAGATGTGGTTTTATCTTTTAATTAGTGTTTGTGCCAAGTTAAACCTATATGATCTTCTTGGATGATAGTTATTTGATCTTGCTGTAATTTCCAGAAACTTTCTGTTCACGAAAGCAATTGTTAAAAATCTCCATAACGTGATAAAATAGTTATTCCAATTGCTGCTGATCAATAAACAAATTTCCTAGGTCTTCCTATTTTGGCTGATTTTTTGGAGTTCCAGAAGTTTGCGTTAGTTACAGATTACTACGGACTGTTCTATGTTTGACAGATTCTGTTTTTCGTGTGTTGTTTGCTTATTTTGATGAATCTATGGCTAGTAAAATAGTTTATAATCCATAGATAAGTTGGAATACAGTAGGTTTAACACCAATATAAACAAATAATGAGTTCATTACAGTACCTTGGAGTGGTCTTTTGTTTTCTTTCGCTAACGGAGCTCACGAGATTTCTGTTGAGTTTTGTGTTGTGAAGTTTTCAAATTTTGGGTGAATTCTTTGGATGGATTATGGAACAAGGTGTCGGTGTACTAGAATAGGGGTACCCTAGTACCCCGAACTTGTGCACGGGCAGTTGTAGCACCCCGCGGCAAAGCTTGCCGGGCGAACGCCAAGATCCTCCGTGGTTCCCTTGGAGCCATTCAAGAACAAAGTATTTAAGCTCAGGAGACAAGGCCCCGGCAAGAGGAGCTTGCCGGGAAGGCCAGCCAAGGCATCCCAAGGAACTTCCCGCGACGCGCCATGCGCCCCGGCAAGGTAAAAAGGCCCCGGCAAGAGGAGCTTGCCGGGAAGAACAACCAAGGTACCTCGAGGCCCGGTGAGCGACAAGCTTCCGGACCCGACAAGATAACAGCAGCGGCAAGGCGCTTGCCGCGGCAGGCGGCCACTCTGTGACCACGCTCTAGCGCATCCACCAATGTGTCGCTCTGGGGGCCTCTCCAGGCGCGCGTGGCGGGAGGCTGTGCAGCCAGCGGTGCGCAGTGGCATGCGAAGCTGACAAGATCGCCATCATGGCGAACGGTGGCGCCCCTAACGGTCCTTTTCTGCACTGTTTGGGCGACTCAGACGGGCATTTAATGCCCTTGTCCCCTGCCGTCAGGTTTAGGTAGGGTGCACTGTACAAGTAACTGTACCAACCACCTCACCTTTTACAGTTTTACCCTTCTCCGCGTTGCCACCTGTCAGTGACCCCTTTAGCGTATAAAAGGAGGCCCATGCGCAACGTAGAGGGAGGGGGAGGTTCGAATGGTTCGACTCACAAAAAACACTTAGCTCTCGCGAGAAAGAACATAATATAACCAGACAAGCAGCAGTAGGAGTTATATCTCTCCAAAGAGCTCCGAAGCTGGGTAAACTGCTCGTGTGCTTCGCCTCGATCTGCTCTTCGTGTGACCTCCGCCCCCCGCCGAACCGAAAGGGGCTCGGTCCGCCGGCCACATAGGTGTTCGTGGATCAGTTTCCCCGACATCTTTGGCGTGCCAGGTAGGGGGCGTCAAGATTGTGTGAACCTGATCCGGCGTTCACACAAGCTAGATCTTCATTCCCTTCATCAACATGCCACCGAAGAAGAAGACTTCGGCGGCAGCCGCTCCGTCCACATCACTTCCGCCACCGTTGGAGCAAACGGGTGGTGGAATGGACGCCGGCGGAAGAATGGACGTCGACGAGGAAGCTTATGATGCTGCCAGGTCCAAGGACAAGGCTGCACAAACCTCGGCGACTGTACATGTTCCGCGCCACTCTCAGGAGGCGCAAGACCAACAGCGTCATGGCACTCGCAGTGCCATACGCAAGATAGGCCAAAACCAAGCTGGTAGATCTCAGGGCGCTCAAGACAAGCATGCACGCCAGCGTGCTGGCGCGAGCGAGGCACGGTCGCCTGGACGGGATACTGCTCCTTCTAACATAGGTAGAAGTCCGAGCACGTCCCGCTCCTCGCGCCGTCCGCCAGTGCCACCCACCACTCCAGCAGAAGCTTTGGCGCGAGCTCAACTGCTCCTAGATTACCCTCCGACGTCGGACAAGATCGACGAATGGAGGTCCACCATTCAGAGTCTCATCGGCTACGCCAACGGCGACACTCCACGGCGGCCGAGCACGTCGCCGCCGCGGCAGGGTTGCCGGGCGCGAGCCGGTGGCGACGAAACGAGTGGAGGTGCAACTACCATGCAATCACAACCCCGAAGGCCAAGATTGCCGACTCACCGGATCCACCTCGACAGTGACTCCACCGCATCGTCGGATCCACGAGCTCGTCGCGATCAGCGCCAAGTTCTTCATGATTGACAACAAGAAGGCGCTCGAACTCGCATCGAGCGCCGAAGAGAAGCGCGACGTCGATCCGACAAGCGCGCTGGGCCCTCTGTTGACATGCATGCGCCAAGGGAACCAGGCGATCTGCCGTACGCGGTAGGTTGCCCTGCGTTCACTCGTGAGCTGCGGCAAGTCCAGTGGCCCAGCACGAAGAACTTCAAACCAGACATGCCGGAGAAGTACGACGGCAAGACGCATCCATCGGAGTTCCTCAGCATCTACACCATTGCGGTGCAGGCTGCCGGGGGACGAGATGACAAGATCCTTGCCAACTACTACCCGCTGGTGCTCAAGCCCAACGTCAGATCCTGGCTCATGCACTTGCCGGACAACTCCATATCCTCTTGGGCTCATCTGTGCCATCAGTTTGTCGGTGCCTTCACAGGCGGCCACAAGCCTCATGGCCAAGAAAGTGACCTTCATCTGCTTGCCCAGAAGGAAGGAGAACCCCTGCGCAAGTACATTCAGAGATTCAGCAGTGTGCAGCACAACATCCCAGACGTCCACCCTGCCACGGTGATCAGCGCATTCCATCAGAACGTGCGAAACCGCAGGATGCGGGAGGAAATGGCGATGTGCAAGATCAGGGATGTCAGTGAGTTATATGCACTGGCCGACAAGTGTGCACGTGCTGAGGAAGGGAGGAGACTCCCCGGAGAGAATGTAGGAGCGGGAGGATCTGACAGTGAAGATGCTGCCCCGGCAAGGAAAAACCGGCGGTGGAACAACAAGAAGAAAGGCAAAGAGGTGTTGGTCATTGAGCAGTCCGGCAAGGCGCCCAAAGCTGGCAGCTCCGACAAGGAGGTTGCCGCAGAGGTGGCGGTCGCCAACAAGCAAGACGGCACCAACAAGCAGTACTGCAAGATCCACCGCACCAAGGGCCATGATCTCCAGAGCTGCAAGAAAGTCGAGCAGCTTGTTGAGCAACAGAAAGCTGAATACGAGCGGCGCGACAAGGAGAAGGCCCAGGAAGGTGCTGGGGGATCCGGCAAGAAACATCCCGGCCGAGGAGGACGCCGCAGCAAGGCCAAGAAGCGGCAAGGAGACAGACCTCCTCGCGGCCTCGACAAGGATGAAGATGATGACGATGATGAAGACATGGATGATGAAGAGACTGATGAGCAGGAGTTCCAGAAAGCCACAGAGGTCCTGTGCGTTGACGGTGGTGCTTCTCTGCATACTTCGCACCGCCAACTCAAGCGGTGGGTGCGGGAAGTTTATGCAGCAGAACCACCTGTCGAGTCACGCAAGCCTCTGAAATGGTCCAGCACGCCTATCGTCTTTGATATTGAGGACCACCCTGATCGCATAACTGGGGTCGGGTGCTTGTCGATGTTGGTTTCACCAACAATCCGCAACCTCAAGGTCACTAAGATGCTAGTTGACGCCGGGGCCGGCTTGAACCTGATCTCCTCCGCGGTGCTCCAGAAACTCCAGATCCCTGACAGCGAGCTCGAAGAGACTGGTACATTTCAAGGAATCAACCCGGGAAGGAGCAAGCCGAAGGGAACGATCACGTTGCCGGTAACATTTGGCAGCGAGCTGAACTTCAGGACTGAGAGGGTCACGCTCGATGTTGCCGACTTTCCATTACCTTACAATGGAATCCTTGGCCGTCCGGCACTCGCCAAGTTCATGGCAGCCTCTCACTATGCGTACAACGTACTGAAAATGCCAGGCCCGATAAGTGTCATCTCTGTCCCTGGCGACAAGAAGGATGCTCTTATCTGTGCCGACAAGATCTACCGGGAAGCAGCAGCCGCAGCAGAATGCAAGACACTTGCCGCTGAAGCTCCCGGGGGGAAGAAGAAGACCAAGTCCGGCAAGAGCTCTGATGCCCACTCCGGCAAGCGCACCTCTCCAGAGTGCTGCGCTACCGTCGAGGACGCACCATCGAGCTCCACCGGCAAGTGCAAGAAGGCAATGGTAGCTCCACCTGAGACTAAGAAGGTGTCTGCCAAGGAGGACGGCGCTGGTGGTACCTTCACCATCAGCGCCACTCTCGACCCCAAATAGGAAAGCGCGCTTGTTGCTTTCCCGCGGGCGAACGTCGACGTGTTTGCATGGCAACCGTCTGACATCCCCGGTGTTCCCAGGAAAGTAATTGAGCACCACCTTGCCGTCTGTCCTCATGCGCGGACCGTCAAGCAGAAAGTCAGGAAGCAGGCAGTGGAGCACCAAGAATTCATCGCAGAAGAAATCAAGAAGTTGGAAGCAGCAGGCCTTGTCAGAGGAGTGCTCCATCCCACGTGGTTGGCCAATCCTGTTGTCGTGCGCAAGGCTAACGAGAAATGGAGGC
Source organism: Triticum aestivum (assembly GCF_018294505.1). Lineage (NCBI taxonomy): Eukaryota > Viridiplantae > Streptophyta > Magnoliopsida > Poales > Poaceae > Triticum > Triticum aestivum. The sequence goes on from NC_057812.1 coordinate 692,383,859, forward strand.
TTTGTATTGACTTCACTTATGTTAATAAAGCTTGTCCCAAAGACCCATTTCCCTTGCCGCGCATTGACCAGATTGTTGACTCCACAGCTGGATGTGATTTGCTTTCATTTCTTGATGCATACTCAGGATACCATCAGATCTTCATGGCAGAAGAGGATGAAGAGAAAACCGCATTTATCACCCCGTGTGGCACGTACTGCTTCGTACGGATGCCTTTCGGTTTGAAGAATGCTGGTTCAACATTCGCAAGGGTAGTCCACCATGCTTTTGAGCCGCAGATGCACAGAAATGTGGAAGCCTACATGGATGACATAGTGGTCAAGAGCAAGAATAGGGCGACCCTGATTCAAGATTTAGACGAGACATTTGCAAATCTGCGCAAGATCAATCTCAAGCTTAACCCCAAGAAGTGCGCATTTGGAGTCCCTTCCGGCAAGCTTCTCGGGTTCTTCGTGTCTCAGCGGGGAATTGAAGCCAATCTCGACAAGATCAAGGCCATTGAGCAGATCGAAGCACCAAAGCGCGTCAAGGATGTACGAAGGCTTGCCGGTTGCATGGCTGCTCTCAGCAGGTTTATCTCTAGATCTGCTGAGCGCGTCCTGCCATTTTTCAAAATTTTGAAAAAGGCAGGTCCAATAAAATGGACTCCGGAGGCGGAGGCTGCACTGCAGGACTTGAAGAGATACCTGTCCTCCACTCCAACACTTGTCGCACCTAAGCCGCAAGAGAAGTTGCTGCTGTATATAGCGGCAACCAATCAAGTGGTTAGTGCTGCGTTAGCGGCGGAGAGGGAGGCAGATGATGAGCCAGCAACCACGGCAGATGCATCCAGCGACAAGCAGGGGGCTTCGCCGACAAGCTCTGGTCCCGACAGAGATGAATCTGCGCAGGAGCATGATAAGATGCAGAAGAGAATTGTGCAGCGTCCAGTTTACTTTGTCAGTTCCCTTCTACAGGGGGCTAGATCAAGGTACTCTGGTGTGCAGAAGTTGCTTTTCGGCCTCCTCATGGCCTCGAGAAAGCTGCGCCATTACTTCAAAGCACATGAGATCACAGTCATCACTCCCTTTCCGCTGAAGAGGATACTGCAAAATCCAGAAGCGATAGGCAGGATTGTCGAGTGGGCGCTGGAACTGTCAAGCTTTGGCCTCAAGTTTGAGAGCACTTCAACTATCCAAAGCAGAGCATTGGCAGAGTTCATAGCAGAGTGGACGCCAACACCAGATGAAGAAATTCCAGAGACGAGCATCCCCGTCAAGGAGGCAAGCAAAGAGTGGCTGATGTACTTTGATGGTGCCTTCTCGCTGCAAGGCGCCGGTGCGGGCGTGCTGCTTGTCGCACCCACCGGAGAGCACCTCAAGTACGTAGTCCAGATGCACTTTCCCAAGGAGCAAGCAACCAACAATACTGCAGAGTATGAAGGATTGCTTGCCGGTCTCAGGATCGCAGCAGACCTTGGGATCAAGAAGCTCATTGTCAGGGGTGACTCACAGCTTGTCGTCCGCCAAGTGAACAAGAACTACCAGAGTCCATTGATGGAAGCATATGTTGATGAAGTGAGGAAGCTAGAAGAGCACTTTGACGGCCTACAGATGGAGCATATCCCAAGAGCTCAGAATGGCATTGCTGATGGCCTATCAAAGTGCGCCACACTAAAGTTACCTGTGGAACCAGGGATCTTTGTGCTCAAGTTGACTCAACCATCCGTAACACCATCAACTGGACAAAGCAAGAAGAGGAAGTTGGTTTCTGGTGACTACTTTCCGGCAGAGCTCCCCGAAGCCGCCGCCAAGAAAGTCCCCAAGATCAACACCAAGGATGCTGAGGGGTAGTCTGCTCCAGCAAGCCTTATGGTTTGTTCCATTGAAGCAGACGCTCCCGACAAGTTTTGCTCCGGCAAGCTTGCCGGGGAACATCAAGCTCCGGCAGGGCCACAAGTCCTTGCCGTAGAAGCGGATGTTCCCGCAGCAGCAGATGTGCCTTTAGTCCTTGTTGTCGAGCCACAAGCTCCAGCATGGGCACAACAGATTGTCCATTTCCTTCAAACAGGAGAACTTCCCGAAGAGCAAGAAGAAGCGGAAAAAGTAGCCCGGCAGTCAAGTATGTACCAGTTTGTCGATAGCATACTGTACAGAAGAAGACTCAATGGTGTGAAATTGAAGTGTATTTGCTGGGAAGATGGACAAAAGCTGTTGGCAGAGATACATGGAGACATATGTGGCCACCACATTGGCGCAAGAGCACTTGCCGACAAAGCTTTCTGGCAAGGTTTCTTTTGGCCGACAGGCCTCCAGGATGCAACTACACAAGTAACCAAGTTTGAAGCGTGCCAGTTCCACTCCAAACAGATGCACCAGCCAGCTCAAGCTCTCCAGACGATCCCTTTATCCTGGCCATTTTCGGTATGGGGGCTCGATATCCTCGGCCCTTTCCCCCGAGCTGTCGGGGGCTTTGAGTACTTGTACGTCACAATCGACAAGTTCACAAAGTGGCCGGAAGTGCAGCCAGTGAGGAAGGTGACAGCACAGTCAGCAGTCAAGTTCTTTAGGTCAATTGTTTGCCGTTTCGGGATCCCTAACAGGATCATCACCGACAACGGCACGCAATTCACGAGCCGCACCTTCATGCAGTACGTCCAAGACCTTGGCGCCAAGGTCTGCTTCGCTTCTGTTGCTCATCCAAGAAGCAACGGTCAAGCAGAGAGGGCAAATGCTGAAGTGCTGCGCGGGCTCAAGACCAGAACTTTCGACAGGCTGCGCAAGTGCGGAAGAAACTGGATCGAGGAGCTGCCAGTAGTTCTTTGGTCGATCAGAACGACGCCAAATCGAGCCACTGGCCAGACGCCTTTCGCTCTAGTCTATGGAGCAGAGGCAGTTCTCCCCACGGAACTCGTATACGGATCGCCTCGAGTGCTCGCTTATGATGAGCATGAGCAAGAACAGCTGCGACAAGACGACGCGCTGCTCCTTGAGGAAGATCGTCTTCAGGCTGCTGTACGAGCTGCTCGATACCAGCAAGCTTTGTGCCGCTACCATAGCCGCAAAGTTAAGGCCAGAAGCTTCGAGGATGGCGACCTTGTTCTTCGACGCGTTCAGTCCGCCAAGAATTCCAACAAGTTGACGCCGAAGTGGGAAGGCCCTTATCGGGTGAAACGAGTCACTAGGCCTGGCGCTGTCCGCCTTGAGACCGAAGATGGCATTCCGGTGAGCAACTCCTGGAACATAGAACATCTTCATAAGTTTTTCCCGTAGGGCGCAGTTGCCGGAACCCCGTTCTGGCAACCACCTTTTGTACAAGTCTTGCCGCTGTTACATGTAATCCTTTGTACAAAGCCGGGCGCAGATCCCGTGCATAAGTAAACCCCCATGTGCTCCGCACAACTTGTCCATTTCATGCATTAGTTTCTTTCTTGCATGCGTTATCTAACACTTTGTGCAGCACCTACATCCGGTAAGCAATAACGAGCCGAAGGGCTCCATACAATTATTTTCTCTTCTTTCTTCTTTTCAACAAAGGAAAAGAAGGTTCCCTCGCACACAAGTTTGCCGGGGGGGAAGGAGAAGATTGTGGTATGGACCAGGCGTTGTTCAAGCAAAGATTTGCCTTGCCGGGAAGCAAACGAAAGAAAAGCTAAGTTGCCAAAGTTTGAGCAATCAGTTTTTAAATTTTTGAGTTATCTTCCTCGAACGACCCTGCTTTGTATGGAAAACCTGTGCGCGGAGGAACCAACTCGTGGCTAGTTGTGCCCTTACTTTGTTTCGAGTCCGCTCAACAACTTAAGTGTGCTGTATCTAGTCGGGACAAGGTTTCTTGTCGGAAGCAGCACCGCCAGCAAGCTGCTGACGTTCCGCACTCAGCGCTCGCGGCTTGGGTGCCTGCGCCGACAAGTTCCCTAGAAGCGTAGGGTAAAAACATACAAAGGAAGGAATCTAGTAGAGGAAATAACATAGCAATTGATAACAGAAATAAAGTTATATTACAAGATAACTTGTCGCAGCTCTAACAGACTGTTTTCATGACATGATTAGCAGCGACAAGGGAAAAGAAGAAATAGGCGGCCTAGTCTATGCGATCGCCCTCAACCCTCTTGATCTCGCTCACCTTGTCCACAATGGGTGCGACAAGGGCCATGAGTGCGTCCCGATCGGCGTCTGGCGGCAAGGACTTGAGGACGTTGGTGAAGCTGAGGCCTGGATTGCGGAAGGCCACCTTCATCAGCACCTTCTGGAGAACTCCGGCGCAGATTCTGCGCGACTCGTCGGCCAGCTGCTTTGGGATCCTCTCCTGGAGCCGCTGGAGTGCCGTCGCCACGCCCTTGAAGAACAGGCTGAGCTTGGCGCTGGGTTGGAGATTCTCGTCGGAGGGATACCCAAAGTCCTCCATCCCCAGCTGCGCCAGCTCCTCGTCGATGACTGCGGCAATATTCACCAGACCATCGGTCCAGTGCTCCACAGTATCTCTGAATGAGTTCTGGGTAACTGCGATGCTCTCCAGCAGTGCCATGTCAGCCTTGACCTTCTCCGACAAGGTCTTCTCCCGCTCCTTGGCGTCGGCCACCATCTGCGTCAGCGTGGCCAGCTTCAACTCCGGGTCTGCATTGGAATCCTTGGCGGCGCTGAGCTCCTTGCCCCTCTCAGCGAGAAGACATTGCAGCTCATCGTGGGTGGCAGAACCCTTCTCACGCTCACGCTTGAGCGCGGCAAGCTCCTCGCCGCTCTTCCCGATGTTGGCCTCCAGCTGCGCCACCTTCTCCTCCAGCTCTTTCTTGGCGGCCTCTGCGGTTGCGGCAGCGTCCTTTGCTTCCTTGAGCGCCCCGCCAAGTGCTTGCTCGCGCTCGGCGAGCTCCTCCTCGTAGCTGTCGAGGTTGGCCTTCCGCTGCACCAATTTGCCTTCTCGCGTGGACTGCTTCTCGGTGGCCAGCCTTTGTTCCTCCTCAGCTTCGGCCTTCTCGAGAAGGAAGGCCGTGCGCTCCTTGGCGAGTCGCTCCCGCTCCTGTGCCAGGGACCGGAGAGCTTCTTCATTATGGCCCCGGAGCTCCTCCGCGTGCTTCTCCATATCAACCCCCGCCTTCGCGACAAGCGCTTCCCGGGAAGCCAGCTTGGCTTGCCGTGCGCGGTAGAGTGACAGCAGCTTCCGCAACAGCTGCTCCTACTCAGGCTCGCCACTGCTGCTGCTGGGCACGTCGACCAATGACAGCCCGGCGGAGGCGAGCAGCTCCTCATCGAAAGTTTCCCCCTCGACCGGCGCCCTGGAGCTCGACGCCCAGGGTAGCTTGATGAAGATATCGTCGCCGGCCTTCAAGTAGGCGCCGGGCTGGGGCTCTTTAGAGCCTGGCTCCGCGGCAGCGGCGGAGGGATCGGCGGTCGGTGCAGCGCCTGGCACTCCTGCGGCCTCAGGGTCGTCAGTGCGATCGCCCGACCCCTCGTCGGCTTCTGCGGCGGCAGCCTTGGCGGCCTCTTCGCCGGCGGGGTCATCAGCACCGGCCCCTTCTTCGTTGACGGCGGCGTCGTCGTTGCTGCCACACGCGCCTTCCTCGCCGGCGTCCTCTATCTCCATTGGCTCCGCAGCAAATGGATCTGAAGAACGAAGAAGGAAGAAAAAGTCAAGCAAATATGCAAGAAGAAGATCAGAAGAAGAAGAACCCAAGGGAAGTTCTTAGACAAGTGGATTACCTGTACCAAGATCTGCAGTTGCGGTCTCAGTCGCCGTAGGGTCGTTGGTGCTGTCCCTTGCCGGAGAGTTCTCCCTTGCTGGAGAGCGCTCCCTTGCTGGGGACTCGTCCCTTGGCGGCATAGTTGAAGAAGATGGCGCTTCGGGAGCGGCTTTCGGGCCCTCCTGGTGAGGCTGTTCTGCTCCTACACAAATTAACAAGCAAGATATCAGCAAAGGAAAAAGCACTCATGCGCGCCTGACAGCAGGAAGCAAACTATGAACTTACGCTGGGAGCTGCGCTGGGGGCTGCTTTGGGGAGTGGTTGCCTGGTCCGTCAAGGTGGTCTCGGACCCACCCCCTGCCGACACGGTGGGGTCATCCTCGATGACGATCACCGCTGCCTTCGCTCTCTTCGCCGCTCTCTGGGCCAACATCCTGAGAAGGAGTAGGTTCAGATTGAAGCAAGTCTGATATAAGATAAAAGCAGCAAGATTGAAGAACTACAAGAGCACCAAAGAAACTTACTCTCCTTCCTCCTCGTCGGAGCTAAGCGCGGAAAGATCAAAGTCTGGCCCCCCTCCAGTGCGGCGAGGCGGAGGAGTAGGATCCCTTGCCCTCTTGGCGGGGGCGGTGGCGGTGGCCCGGGAAGATCCCGCTCCAGTTGCCGCTGCTGCGTGAGGCGCTCCCGCGGTAACATTGCTTGCCGCGGTAGAGCGTGTCGCATGGCTCGGCGGCTGTTGACCCGGCTGCCGCCCTGCTATGTCCGCGGCCCTGCGAAGACGCCTTCTTGGCGGGGCCGGGGGCTCCACCTGCGGCAAGCTTTTTGAAGGCTCGGGCTCTTCTTCGCCGGCCTCGCTCGGCTCAGCTTCAGAGCCGACAAGATCTTCCTCTCCAATGAACTCCGCGCGCTCGGCAAGGTTTGCCGCCTCTGCCGCCTCCGCCTACTCCACAGTGAACCCGAACGCGCCCGCGGCAGCTGCAGCCGCAACCTCTTCCGCCCTAGTGGCGATGCGCTGCAGCTCCTCGTCGGTGGTGTCACGGGTGAGGCTCTTCTGCTCGTCAGCGCGGACCGGCACTTCTTCCAAATTGTCGAAGAACGCTTGCACGACGTCATCCGCAGGCTCTTGCCAAGTTGGAAAGATTCCGTGTGAATCGCACAACGGCATCATGGCGCGGATCCGGTCAAGCGAAGAATTATTGCACAATGGAACTACGCCCCTCGGCAGCGTGAATGGGTGCTGGGGATCGCGTTTGAACAACTCCAGGAGCATTGCATCAAGCTCCAGGATGGTGAAGTTGTAGTTGAGGCCCGGCCGCAGCCTCATGATGTCCGCCGAGTTCTTGAATTCCCAGGCGGGCCTCCCCCTCTCCTGCAGGGGGGCGATGCGGCGGCGGAGGAAATCTGCGCCTACAGCGCCTACAGTGAGCCCGGCAAGCCTGAGGTGAAGGATCCTAGTGATGGCGATCTTCAGCCTCTCGTCTTCCGGGGCCACGTTGCTCCAGTCATTGCCGTGCACTATTGGAGCTTGGCGCACGGCGGTGAAGGGCTGCGGATTCTCCTCGACGATCCAGCACCACTCCGCTCTCCACTCCTCCCACTTGCTGCGGAGCTCACCCTCCAAGTACGCCTCCTTCTTGCCGACTCTCGAGATCCAGGCGATCCCTCCGGCAAGCAGCTCTCCTATCTCTACCCGAGGCATGAAGAAGTGGCGGAAAAGGGCAACATTGGGGTGGACTCCGACAAAGTTTTCGCACAAATGTGCGAAAACTGCCATGGTCAGAACGGTGTTGGGGGTGAAATCAAGGAGGCGGAGGCTGTAGGTGTTCATGATATCGCAGAAGAACTCCGAGAAGGGCGGGCAGAGCCCGCAATAGAAGAACATCGCGAAGAATGGGTACCCGTTTGGAGCCAGTTCCGAAGCAGCGGCCAGGACTACCCTCGTGCGCGGATGCGCACGCGTCTCCGTCGCCCAAAAGAGGTAGAAGTACTCCCTCAGCTCCTTCGCGCCGAGCTGGGGGGAGAAGATCGCCCGCTCCTTCCGCGGCGCCGCGAGCCGCTGCGCCTCGGCCGACTTCACGCCCTTTCCCTTGTCGGCTTTCGGAGCCATGGCAGAGGTAGTGGGGGAGGTCGATGGCGCTGGTGATGCTGGTGGCAATGGGGGGTGGAGCACTACTCTCTCGACTTCGAGAAGAAGGGGGGAGCGGCGGAGGTTCGTGAAGATGGAGTAGTAGCAACCAGCGAGGGGGAACGAACTGCCCCTGTTTCCTCTGCTTATAAAGAGGGACGGGGCGGACGTTTCGCCCTTCCGAATAAAGAACCACCCACGATCTCTCCCACGACGCCGCATTCAACGCGTGCCGTTAGGGGATAGCGCGGTGGATACGGAGCGAGATTCGGCGTGGCCCAGTCAGCGTGTGCCCGTGCCCTGTCTTGGGCCTGGCCCAACAGCGCTCGGCACCGTGTCTGGACCAGGCCCGGGGGCTCCTGTCGGTGTACTAGAATAGGGGTACCCTAGTACCCCCAACTTGTGCACGGGTAGTTGCAGCACCCCGCGGCAAGGCTTGCCGGGCGAATGCCCAGATCCTCCATGGTTCCCTTGGAGCCATTCAAGAACAAAGTATTTAAGCTCAGGAGACAAGGCCCCGGCAAGAGGAGCTTGCCGGGAAGGCCAGCCAAGGCATCCCAAGGAACTTGCCGCGACGCGCCATGCGCCCCGGCAAGGTAAAAAGGCCCCGGCAAGAGGAGCTTGCCGGGAAGAACAACCAAGGTACCTCGAGGCCCGGTGAGCGACAAGCTTCCGGACCCGACAAGATAACAGCAGCGGCAAGGCGCTTGCCGCGGCAGGCGGCCACTCTGTGACCACGCTCTAGCGCATCCACCAATGTGTCGCTCTGGGGGCCTCTCCAGGCGCGCGTGGCGGGAGGCTGTGCAGCCAGCGGTGCGCAGTGGCATGCGAAGCTGACAAGATCTCCATCGTGGCGAATGGTGGCGCCCCTAATGGTCCTTTTATGCACTGTTTGGGCGACTCAGACGGGCATTTAATGCCCTTGTCCCTTGCCGTCAGGGTTAGGTAGGGTGCACTGTACAAGTAACTGTACCAACCACCTCACCTTTTACATTTTTACCCTTCTCCGCGTTGCCACCTGTCGGTGACCCCTTTAGCGTATAAAAGGAGGCCCATGCGCAACGTAGAGGGAGGGGGAGGTTCGAATGGTTCGACTCATTCGTAAGCCAAAAAAACACTTAGCTCTCGCGAGCAAGAACATAATATAACCAGACAAGCAGCAGTAGGAGTGTTATCTCTCCGGAGAGCTCTGAAGCTGGGTAAACTGCTCGTGTGCTTCGCCTTGATCTGCTCTTCGTGCGACCTCTGCTCCCCGCCGAACCGAAAGGGGCTCGGTCCGCCGGCCCCATAGGTGTTCGTGGATCAGTTTCCCCGACACAAGGAGTGGCAAGAGCCTAAACTTGGGGATGCCCATGGCACCCCCAAGATAATCCAAGGACACCAAAAAGTCAATGCTTGGGGATGCCCCGGAAGGCATCCCCTCTTTCGTCCACTTCCATTGGTAATTTTACTTGGAGCTATATTTTTATTCACCACATGATATGTGTTTTGCTTGGAGCGTCTTGTATGATTTGAATCTTTGCTTTTTAGTTTACCACAATCATCCTTGTTGTACACACCTTTTGAGAGAGCCATACATGAATTGGAATTAGATAGAATACTCTATATGCTTCACTTATATCTTTTGAGCTTTATAGTTTTGCTCTAGTGCTTCACGTATATCTTTTAGAGCAGGATGGTGGATTTGTTTTAAAGAAACTATTGATCTCTCATGCTTCAGTTAGATTAATTTGAGAGTCTTAAATAGCATGGTAATTTGTTTAATAATAATAATATGCTTGGTATTCAAGATTTGTAAAACTTTCTTTGAGTGCGTTGAATACTAAGAAAAGTTTGATGCTTGATAATTGTTTGAGATATGGAGGTGATAATATCAAAGTCATGCTAGTAGAGTAATTGTGAATTTGAGAAGTGCTTGTATTGAAGTTAGCAAGTCCCGTAGCATGCACGTATGGTAAATGTTATGTAACAAATTTGAAATATGAGGTGTTATTTGAGTGTCCTCCTTATGAGTGGCGGTCGGGGACGAGCGATGGTCTTTTCCTACCAATCTATCCCCCTAGGAGCATGCGTGTAATGCTTTGGTTTTTGATGATTTGTAGATTTTTGCAATAAGTATATGAGTTCTTTATGACTAATGTTGAGTGCATGGATTATACACACTCTCACCCTTCTATCATTGCTAGCCTCTTCGGTACCGTGCATTGCCCTTTCTCACATTGAGAGTTGGTGCAAACTTCGCGGGTGCATCCAAACCCCGTGATATGATACGCTCTTTCACACATAAACCTCCTTATACCTTCCTCAAAACAGCCACCATACCTACCTATTATTGCGTTTCCATAGCCATTCTGAGATATATTTCCATGCAACTTTCCACCATACCGTTCATCATGACACATTCATCATTGTCATATTGCTTAGCATGATCATGTAGTTGACATAGTATTTGTGGCAAAGCCACCGTTCATAATTCTTTCATACATGTCACTCTTGATTCATTGCATATCCTGGTACACCACTGGAGGAATTCATATAGAGTCATACTTTGTTCTAGTATCGAGTTGTAATAATTGAGTTGTAAATAAATAGAAGTGTGATGATTATCATTTTCTAGGGCATTGTCCCAAGTGAGGAATATAAAAAAAGAGAAAGGCCATAAAAAAGAGAAGGCCCAAAAGATGAGAAAGAAAAAAATGAATGAGAGAAAAGGAGAGAAGGGACAATGCTACTATCCTTTTCCACACTTGTGCTTCAAAGTAGCACCATAATCTTCATGACAGAGAGTCTCTTGTTTTCTCATTTCCATATACTAGTGGGAATTTTACATTATAGAACTTGGCTTGTATATTCCAACGATGGGCTTCCTCAAATGCCCTAGGTCTTCGTGAGCAAGCAAGTTCGATGCACACCCACTTAGTTTCTTTTGTTGAGCTTTCATACATTTATAGCTCTAGTGCATCCGTTGCATGGCAATACCTACTCCTTGCATTAACATCAATCAATGGGCATCTCCATAGCCTATTGATTAGCCTTGTTGATGTGAGATCTTCTCCTTTTTTGTCTTCTCCACATAACCCCCATCATCATATTCTATTCCACCCATGGTGCTATATCCATGACTCACACTCATGTATTGCGTGAAGGTTTACGAGTTTGTGATTATTAAAGTATGAAACAGTTGCTTGGCTTGTCATCAGGGTTGTGCATGATGAGAGCATTCTTGTGTGACGAAAATGGAGCATGACTAAACTATATGATTTTATAGGGATAAACTTTCTTTGGCCATGTTACTTTGAGAATACATAATTGCTTTGTTAGTATGCTTGAAGTATTATTATTTTTATGTCAATATGAACTTTTGTCTTGAACCTTTCGGATCTGAATATTCATACCACAATTGAGAAGATTTACATTCAAATTATGCCAAGTAGCACTCCGCATCAAAAATTCTCTTTTTATCATTACCTACTCGAGGACGAGCAGGAATTAAGCTTGGGGATGCCTGATACGTCTCCAACGTATCTATAATTTTTGATTGCTCCATGCTATACTATCTACTGTTTTGGACTATATTGGGCTTTATTTTCCACTTTTATATTACTTTTGGGACTAACCTATTAACCGGAGGCCCAGCCCAGAATTGTTGCTTTTTGCCTATTTCAGTGTTTCGAAGAAACGGAATATCAAACGGAGTCCAAACGGAATGAAACCTCCGAGAACGTGATTTTCTCATCAGATAAGATACTGGAGAGTTGGACCCTCTGTCAAGAAATCTACGAGGCGGTCACGAGGGTGGAGGGCGCGCCCCCCTAGGGCGCGCCCCCCTGCCTCGTGGGCCCCTCGAAGCTCCACCGATGTACTCCTTCCTCCTATATATACCTACGTACCCCAACGATCAGATACAGAGCCAAAAACCTAATTCCACCGCCGCAACCTTCTGTACCCATGAGATCCCATCTTGGGGTCTGTTCCGGAGCTCCGCCGGGGGGCATCCACCACGGAGGGCTTCTACATCATCATCATAGCCTCTCCGATGAATTGTGAATAGTTTACCTCAGACCTTCGGGTCCATAGTTAGTAGCTAGATGGCTTCTTCTCTCTTTTTGGATATCAATACAATGTTCTCCCACTCTCTCGTGGAGATCTATTCGATGTAATCTTCTTTTTGCGGTGTGTTTGTTGAGACCGATGAATTGTGGGTTTATGATCAAGATTATCTATGAACAATATTTGAATCTTCTCTGAATTCTTTTATGTATGATTGGTTATCTTTGCAAGTCTCTTCGAATTATCAGTTTGGTTTGGCCTAGCTACTAGATTGGTTTTTCTTGCAATGGGAGAAGTGCTTAGCTTTGGGTTCAATCTTGCGGTGTCCTTACCCAGTGACAGAAAGGGCAGCAAGGCACGTATTGTATTGTTGCCATAGAGGATAACAAGATGGGGTATTTACCATATTGCCTGAATTTATTCCTCTACATCATGTCATCTTGCTTAAGGCATTACTCTGTTTTCGTTAATTTAATACTCTAGATGCATGCTGGATAGCGGTCGATGAGTGGAGTAATAGTAGTAGATGCAGGCAGGAGTCAGTCTACTTGTCTCGGACGTGATGCCTATATACATGATCATACCTAGACATTCTCATAACTATGCTCAATTCTGTCAATTGCTCAAAAGTAATTTGTTCACCCACCGTAGAAATACTTATGCCCTTGAGAGAAGCCACTAGTGAAACCTATGGCCCCAGGTCTATTCTCATCATATCAATCTCCAATAACTTTATATTTGCTTTGATTTTTTGCCTTTTATATTGCCTTGCATATTTATACCTAAAATACCAAAAATATTATCTATCATCTCTATCAGATCTCAGTCTCGTAAGTGACCGTGAAGGGATTGACAACCCCTAATCGCGTTGGTTGCGTTGAGCTATTGTTTTGTGTAGGTACGAGGGACTCGTGCGTAGCCTCCTACTGGATTGATACCTTGGTTCTCAAAAACTGAGGGAAATACTTACGCTACTTTGCTGCATCATCGTCTCCTCTTCGGGGAAATCCAACGCAAGCTTAAGAGGTAGCAGACACTATGCCAATGAGTGTCCTGAACCAAAGAATGGAAATGGCAATGGAAGCTCTGGGAAGAAGCCCAACCCTTTCAACAGGGGACAGGTGAACCACGTGAACGTGGAGGTGGTTGAAGAGCAGCCAGATGCAGTTATCGGTAAGTTTTTGGTAAAGTCATTTACTGCAATCGTTTTTTATACTGGTTTATCGCATTCATACATTTTAAGGGGATTTGTGGACAAGTATAAGTTGCCCACCAAAGTTCTTAGGACCCTATGTGAGTACGCTCGCTAGGAGCACAGTATATGGCAAGCCAAGGATGTTTTCAGATGCCAATAACCATAAGTAGGAATGCAGTAGTTCAGAACCAGGCAATAGCACCGGTTAGTAAGGCCCTTTAGTGCCGGTTTGGTAACCGGCACTAAAGTGTGGGCACTAAAGGTCCCCCCCTAGTACCGGTTCAGCACGAACCGGTGCTAAAGGGCAACCACGTGGCACGAGCCAGCTCCGGGGGCAGGGAGCCCTTTAGTACCGGTTGGTGACACCAACCGGTATTAAAAGGTTGGGGGGTTTTGGGTTTATGATTTCTTTTTCATTTAATCTTGTGTTTTCCATTTAATTCTTTTTTGTTTGCTGGTATTTTACGATACTACATATTGTACACGGTATGCATATATATAAATAGAATTTCTAGTAGAACCGATCATATATATATATATATATATATATATATATATATCATCGAATGTCTCACAACCACCATTAATTAATTCACACATATATACACACATGTATATATATATATATACAATTAGCTAGCTATATACAATTTCTCCTAATTGGTGCCTTCGGAGCACGATAACAATTGGAAGTGGTTCATGGGGGCGGTAGTGGGTAATAGTATTCTCCTTTGGGATCTATGACCCGGTCAAGCAAAAATCCCGTTATTTCCTCTTGAATTGCTTGTATGCACTCCATTGGTAGGAGCTGCTCCCGCACCTCTTTGAACTGTTAAGAAGGAGATCAATATGCATGTGTATTAGTTGTGTGACTAGATATCGATAATGGTGTACAAATTGTGAATAGTGTTCTGACAAACGTACCCACTCCTGTCTTCGAGATCTGCTCCTTTCGGTCGCCATCATGCGAATGTTCGCGCAAATGTAGTATGCACACAGATTATTCCCTGGCGCCTGCTTTAGGGCCTTTACGAGAATGGAATTTGATCAAATAATAATTAATCAAGCTAGTACTACTTAATTACTTACCTTGGGTCGATACCATTTCAGCTTTCGGTTCCATTGGCCTGGAGTGACGCTCATGAACTTTGCCCAAGCCATGCCCGCCGACAAAGAAAATGAATAAAGGGGTTATTAAATAGTTCATATCAGGAAATGATGAACTAAATAGGCCGAGATATAGTTAATAATGATTGAAATTACCTGTTGACTATCCCAGACAAGATGGTGTAGTCACTTGCTTTCTTAAGTAGTGAGTCTAGTATTTCAACTGTTCCTTCATCAACTTTAATGATTAACAAGATCCGGTGAAATCTGCATGCACACACGTTTGCATGTCTTAATTAAGCGGGCATATGTAAGCAAAAACATGTAGCTAGCTAGTAGACAAAAACAGAATTTGTAGTACAAGACAGTGTGACTCACTCGAAGTTGTAAGGAAGTAGTATATCTTCATTGTATTTGAGGCGCTTGAAGAACTCTAGCATGCTTTCCTCTGCACTTTTTTCGTAATATGGATCTAATTTCCATGTGTATTCATTAACGGTATTTGGGTCAACAAACCCAATGCCATAACATCCACCTTTTTCAATTCATAAATCTTCATCCTGCATAATACCACAGAAAAAAGAATATAGTGAGGATAATTACAGGTAATGATTGATCAAAATGATCACTATAGCTAGCTTGAGACTTAAATTACAGAAAGAAATCACTTATAGACAATAACAACTAACGATAGATTTGTCGAGTGCATCTTGATTGTATAAATGAAATAGTTCTGAATACTCAACGAACACAGCTTTCTCATGGTAGTAATGATCCTTCTTGACATTCACCATGAGGGACTCTCGATTGGAAATCTTGGTAATGTCCATGTACCATTGATACAATTCATACATTCTCATTGGGAGCTTCTTGACCTTGTCTGGCTCGACCAATGGTTGGCCCCGAACATATTTCCGTTTTATTTCATCCTCTCCAATCAGAGGCATGGGCTCGATATCGAGGAGTTGTCCAACAGTGATCTTGAGCATTTCAGCCTGCTCAATATGCTCCTCGGTTATTACCACATCGCCCAGCTCGAGAACATAAACGGTTTGCCCACAATAATATTGGGCACGTGCGCTCTCATGTGTTGTTGGCACAACAAGCAGGGGGATTGATTGTGCCGCCTGTTCCCCCAGCTGGGGAACAGTTTTACCGCATGTTTTGCCAGCTGATTTGCTCGAGCTCGAGCTCGCCTCTTTCTGTAGAGATGCTCGATTTAACTTCCTGAGGTGGCGCTCATAGTCTGTGTCAACAGGCTTGGGAGCTGGTGTTCTAGCGATACGAATGAAGTGGTCAATCTTTTCCTCAGACACTTTCTCCCTTGGCGGCGGTGGCGGTTTCAGTGCAAAATGGGGTTCCACCTCGGCATTCGATATGGCTGTGTTTTCCTTCTCGGACTTGTCGTAAGGCCTCTGCGGAAGAGGCGAGAGGCTGCTTGGACCATATTGAAATTGCTTGCCTCCGCCTGTACCTCCAATACTACCTCGACTTGTACCGCTAGGCACCATAGCTGAGGCGGCTCTCTTCCGTGATTGCTGAGGTGGTGAAGACGGCTGACGTGGCTGAGTTGGAGGAGGAGGAGTGGCCTGAAGCTGTGCCGGACTTGGAGGAGGAGTGGCCTGACGCTTTGCCGGACTTGGAGGAGGAGGAGTGGCCTGAAGCTGTGTCGGACTTGGAGGAGGAGTGGCCTGACGCGTTGGTGGACTTGGAGGAGCGGGAGTCTGCTAACTTGGTGGCGGATTTCGACGAAGAGTCGAATGACGCAGTGTCGGTGGCCTTCTAAAGATGATGCAATCCTTTCTCCATAGGATGATACGATGGTTGGCCTCTCCCAGTGTGTGCTCCTCCTCACCTCCAGGAATGTCAAGCTCTAGCCCCGAATATTGGTCCACCACCTCATCAACCAAGACACCAGCATAGTCCACTGGAATCAGGTTGCAATGGAAGGTTGCCTTGGGGGGATTTGTAAAAGCAAGGGCGTCCGCCACCTTCATGGATGTGTTCTTCATTTTGAAGTGTAGCTCGTAGTTAGTGTTCTCCATGATGTCATCCACTGGGTAGCTATCCAGCAATGCGTCACCAAGGCGGAACCCACGCTACTTCTCGGCATGGATGGGACGGTGCTATCCAATGCTGGATCATCCGCTAGTTGCTGCAGCTGCTGAGACCCCCTTTGCTGGCTAAGTGATTCGATCTGCTCCTGCTGCCACTGCAATTTGACTGCCAAGTCCGCGTGCGCTGATTCTAGGCCTTGAAGGCGTTCATAGTCCAGCTTCCTCTGCTCCTCCTCCATCTTCCTCTTCTTCTCCTCCGCAATCTTCTTTCTCGCACGGGTTCTGTAGTCGGCGTTCCAGTCTGAAAACCCCTCATACCACGGAATAGCACCCTTGCCTCGTGTTCTTCCCGGGTGTTCAGGATTTCCTAGGGCATGTGTAAGCTCATCGTTCTCTCTGTTGGGCTCGAACACCCCCGATCGAGCCTCTTCTATTGCAACAAGTAGCTTATCTTCGGCTCCGTCCAAACATGCCTTCTTCGAAACTTTGCCTGTCTTCGGGTCCAATTCCCCCCATGCGCATAGAACCAAGTCCTGCACCTGGGGGGCCAGCTCAATGTTTCTGGAGTGACACCTGCATCCTCCATCTCTTTCTCAGACTTATCCCACTTAGGCATTCCCACCGCATAGCCACTTGGCCCCAGCTTATGGAACTTATCCTTTTTTGCGGCATTGGCCTTGTTTATTCTCGACCGTTCCTTAGATAATTCCGAATCCTTGAATTTCACAAAATCGTCCCAATGGGCACTTTGCTTCCCTAGTGTTCCCTCGAATACTGGACTCTTCCTTCCTCCCTTGACGTACTTGTCCCATACACGATTCTTGTGGTTGTTGAATGCAACCGCCATCTTCCTAAGAGCAGCGTCCTTGACTTTCTCCACATCTGCATCTGTGAAATAATCTGGTAGGGTGAAATGTTCCATGAGCGTTTCCCAAAGTAGAAGTTTTTGTCTGTCGACAAAAGTAACTCCTGGACGTGGCTTTGCTGGCTCTCTCCATTCTTGAAGGGAGATCGGGAGTTGGTCCTTCACAAGAACTCTACACTGATGAATGAACTTGTTCGCAATCTTCTTAGGCGCTAATGGTTCGCCATTAGGTTTGATGGCCTCGATATTGTACTTTACGCCCTCCTTCAACTTTTTTCGGGCCTTGTTTCCAGTTGCCTGAGGATTTGCTCGATCCGGATGGCTGAAAGAAGAAAGATTGATTCGTTAATATATTTTCAAGTCATTTAAAACATGTGATGATCACTAGATGCCTGCTTATATAAATATAGATACCTCGCTGGTCTTTGTTGTTTCAAGATCAACATTTTCTTCGTCATGTTCATAGTTCATGACTTCATCAATTCGGTCGTCGCGATCGAATATCATATCACCCTCCCCGGTGTTGTTTAGATATTTGGAGCCGTCATAATCTTCTTCATTCTGATCATCATCTGGACCGCGAGGATTGTGTATGATATTGAACAGGGCCTCTTCTCTCTCTCTGTCGGTATTGTCCGCCATAGGTTTTATTTAACTAATCCAAAAGAAATATATTCAAATTACAATGCATGGATGCAATCAATTAATAAGGAAAAACCGAATCAATCATAGTACATAATAAGTATCATCGAATACAATCTCAAATACGTTGTCTCGAATAATAGATATAATCTCGAATACATCATCTCGAATAATAGATATAATCTCGAATACATCGTCTCGAATATTATATATTGAATACATCACTAGCTAGCTAGCTAGCTAATAAAGATCGAATACTAGAGAGTAATCTAGGCGGTGGACAACCAAAGTGAAGGAACCATCACTAGATCATAGCTCGGGTGATCTCCCCAAAGAACCTGCCAGGTATTGGAGAACCTGACATCCATAGCAGCCATGTAGCGATGGACGTGCTCGTCCTCCTCCCTGACATGGTGACGTACCACCTCCGGCGGGGCCGTCTCCCTCCGCACCAAAAGTGGCCCAAGTGAACGCCACCAAAGGAGATCAGGGTCGACGACGGGACCCGGGGCCGGGTTCCTCACCAAGCGTCGCGCCCCTGAAGGTAGCACCTCCCACTGCCAGCCCGGCGGAGCCCAGTCCCGGACATGGGTCCTCTGAAGCAGGACGTCGTCGCGAACGGGTCAACGGCGAGGATGCGGGCCGGGCATCGTCGACAACAAATACTATATGCCACAAGAGTAAAGTAACATTTTTTAAATGATGGATTGTGATTTCATATATGCAAATTCTAAATTTTATAACTAAAACTAACATTTCTAATATTTCTGTAACTAAAACTAACATTTCTAATATTTCTATAACTAAAAAACATTTCTATATAACTAACATTTCTAATATTTCTATATAACTAACATTTCTATATAACTAACATTTCTATATAACTAACATTTCTATATAACTAACATTTCTAATATTTCTATAACACAATGTGTGTGTGTGTGTGCGCGGCCGGGGCAGGAGCTCACCGGCGAGGCGCGACGACGGGGTGCGGCGACGGGGACATAGACGGGCGGTGACGACGGGGATGGGGACGGGGTGGCGACGACAGGGACGGGGACGGGCCGAGCGGGGACGATAGGAGGACCGGGCGGGGCGCG
>NC_057812.1:692403178-692432125 GCF_018294505.1 Triticum aestivum
CGACGGGGACGACGGGGACGGCGACGACGACGGACGGCGACGGGGACGGCGATGAGGGGCGGCGGCGAGGGGCGGCGGCGACGGGGCAGAGGAGAAAGAAGCAGAGGGAGATGAGAATCTGACAACTTTTTTGAAGTGTTTTCTTATATAGAACAACCTTTAGTACCGATTAAAGCCACCAACCGGTACTAAAGGTCTTTTTTGGCCAGGCCAAGCGGCGGGAATGGCACCCCTTTAGTACCGGGTGGTGGCACCAACCGGTACTAAAGACCCCCCCTTTAGTACCAGTTGGAGCCATGACCCGGTACTAAAGGGGGTGTGCTAGCGCAGGTGCGGTGCGGCAAGTTTAGTCCCACCTTGCTAGCTGAGGGGCATCCGCACTGGTTGATAAGCCCTAGGGCGGTAGCTCTCTCGAGCTCCTCTCCAAAGCAGGCCTACTGGGCCTACCTATTCTGTGCTGCCCTATGGGCCTACAGGGCCTTTGCGGGCCTGCATCCTGGCCCAACAACACGTTCGGTTTCTAGTCATATGCAGGCCGCTTTGGCCCAGTAGGCGGGCTTTTTTATTTTCTTGTTTTTTTTTGCTTTATTTATTTTTCAGTTGTTTTTTGCTGTATTTAGAGTTTCTTTGTGAATATTTTTGCTTTAGGTACCAAAAATTACAAACTTTCTGTTAGTGCCCGTAGTTTTCAAATTTGAATAGTTTAAGTTTTGAATTATTTGAAATTTCTGTAAATCACTAGTTTGTGAATAACTTAACACTGAAAATAGATTTTTCAGTGATTCCATTTTCTTATGTTTAATATTAGTGTGTTTTATCATTATATTCAATTTGGTAATGCTTAGGTTATTTTAAAAATGAAATGCCTTTGTAACAGATGAGTTTTCGTCCGAAACCCTGATACTTCGAAACAGATTGTCCATTTTGTACACGAAGTGCATCCAGTTTGTTTGCACATAAAATTTCTTCGCGTTTCAAATTCCAAAACACATAACTAGCTACCCTAACTATTACAGAGAATCCCTCTTGGGTGTGAAACACAGAAGAAGGTGATGATAGTGAAGCCGATCGCATCCCAGATCTTTGGGTGTGAAACTTTTTCTTCGCGTGTGTCCCTTTGCG
The DNA here is from genome assembly GCF_018294505.1 of Triticum aestivum. Lineage (NCBI taxonomy): Eukaryota > Viridiplantae > Streptophyta > Magnoliopsida > Poales > Poaceae > Triticum > Triticum aestivum. The sequence goes on from NC_057812.1 coordinate 692,404,301, forward strand.
CCGTAGCCATGGAAAATCTTCATCATTTAACTGGATGCTCGGGTCAATATTCACTGTGAATGGAGAAATTTCATCAAACTTTTCATAATCTCCTGATATGTCTGTCTTGTCATCCACTCCCATGATGTTTTTCTTCCCAGAAAGAACTATGTGCCGCTTTGGCTCATCGTACGATGCATTCGCTTCCTTATTTTTTCTTTTTCTTAGCTTGGTAGACATGTCCTTCACATAGAAAACCTGTGCCACATCATTGGCTAGGACGAATGGTTCATATGCATACGCAAGATTGTTGAGATCCACTGTTGTCATTCCATACTGCGGGTCTTCCGTTACCCCGCCTCATGTCATATTGACCCATTTGCACCGAAAGAAAGGGACCTTCAAACCACGTCGATAGTCAAGTTCCCATATGTCATGTATATAACCATAATATGTTTCCTTTCCCTTCTTGGTTTCTGCATCAAAGTGGACACCACTGTTTTGGTTGGTGCTCTTCTTATCTTGGGCGATCGTGTAAATTGTATTACCATTTACCTTGTACCCTTTGAAAGTCATTATATTCGAAGATGGTAACTCGGACAGCAGGTACAGGTCATCTTCAATAGAGGCGTCATGCATGGTACGTGTCTACAACCAGCTGCCGAAACTCCTGGTTTGTTCACGCGTAATCCAGTCATCAGACCGCTCCGGGTGTTTGGAGCGTAGCAAATTCTTGTGTTCATCCATATACGGAGCCACCAAGGGGGAATTCTGTAGAATTGTGTAGTGTGCTTCGGTGAGAGAATGTCCGTCCATACATATTATTTGTTCCCCTTATGCCGCGGTTCAGGAACACCAATTGGCTTAAGGTCAGGAATAAAGTCAATACAAAACTCAATGACCTCCTCATTTTCATGGCCCTTGGAGATGCTTCCTTCTGGCCTAGCACGGTTATGAACATATTTCTTTCAGACTCCCATGAACCTCTCAAAGGGGAATATATTGTGTAGAAATACAGGACCCAAAACATTAATCTCTTCGCATAGGTGAACTAGGACGTGCGTCATGATGTTGAAGAAGGATGGTGGGAACACCAACTCGAAACTGACAAGACATTGCACCAAATCATTCTCTAACCTTGGTATGATTTCTGGATCGATTACCTTCAGATAGATTGCATTGAGGAATGCACATAGCTTCACAATGGCTAATCGAACATTTTCCGGTAGAAGTCCCCTCAATGCAACCGGAAGCAGTTGCGTCATAATCACGTGGCAGTCATGAGACTTTAGGTTCTAGAACTTTTTCTCTTCCATGTTTATTATTCCCTTTATATTCGACGTGAAGCCAGACGGTACCTTAATACTGAGCAGGCATTCAAAGAAGATTTCCTTCTCTTCTTTGGTAAGAGCGTAGCTTGCATGACCCTTATGTATGCCGTCTTTTCCGTGCATACGTTGTTGGTCCTCCCGTGCCTCAGGTGTATCTTTTGTCTTCCCATACACGCCCAAGAAGCCAAGTAGGGTCACACAAAGATTCTTCGTCACGTGCATCACGTTGATTGCGGAGCGGACCTCTAGGTCTTTCCAATAGGGCAGGTCCCAAAATATAGATTTCTTCTTCCACATGGGTGCGCGTCCGTCAGCGTCATTCGGAACAGGTTGTCCACCAGGACCCTTTCCAAAGACCATATCATGTACATCAGCAACAGTATGGTGGCGAGGCTTCGTCCGGTGATCCACCTCACCTTTGAAATGCTTGACTTTCTTTCTTACGGGATGCCTGCTCGGAAGAAATCGACGATGTCCCAGGTACACATTCTTCTTACAATTAGCCAAATATATACTGTCGGTATCGTCCAAATAGTGCATGCATGCGCGGTATCCCTTGTTTGACTATCCTGAAAGGTTACTGAGAGCAGGCCAATCATTGATGGTCACGAATAGCAATGCCTTTAGGTCAAATTCTTCCCCCATGTCCTCATCCCACGCACGTACACCTGTTCCATTCCGCAGTTGTAAGAGTTCTTCAACTAATGGCCTTAGGTACACATCAATGTCGTTCCCGGGTTGCTTAGGGCCTTGGATGAGCACTGGCATCATAATGAACTTCCGCTTCATGCACAACCAAGGAGGAAGGTTATACAAACATAGAGTCACAGGCCAGGTGCTATGGTTGCTGCTTTGCTCCCCAAAAGGATTAATGCCATCTGCGCTTAGACCAAACCATATGTTCCTTGCGTCATCTACAAACTCCTTCCCGTACTTTCTTTCAATTTTTCTCCACGGTGACCCGTTAGCAGGTACTCTCAACTTTCCGTCTTTCTTACGGTCTTCCCTGTGCCATCGCATCGCCTTGGCATGCTCTTTGTTTTGGAACAAACATTTCAACCGTGGTATTATAGGAGCATACCACATCACCTTGGCAGGAATCTTCTTCCTAGGGCGCTCACCCTCGACATCACCAGGGTCATCGCGGCTGATCTTATAGCGCAATGCACCACATACCGGGCAAGCGTTGAAATCCTCGTACTCACCGTGGTAGAGGATGCAATCATTAGGGCATGCATGTATCTTCTGCACCTCTAACCCTAGGGGGAAGACATCCTTCTTTGCTTCGTACGTACTCTTGGGAAATTCCTTGTCCTTTGGAAGCATATTCTTTATCATTACCAGCAACTTTCCAAATCCATTGTCAGATACACCATTCTCTGCCTTCCATTGTAGCAATTCCAGTGTGGTGCCCAACTTTTTCTTGTCACCTATGCAATTCGGGTACAACAATTTTTTGTGATCCTCTAACATGCGCTGCAACTTCTTCTTCTCCAAATCACTTGCGCAGTTTCTCTTTGCATCAGCAATGGCCCGACCTAGATCATCAACGGGCTCATCCGATGCCTCTTCTTCAGCTTCTTCCCGCATTGCCGGCTCAACTTCTTCCCGCATTACCGGCTCAGCTTCTTCCCTCATTATTGTATCATCCTATTCAGGGAACCCATGGCAGGATAGCTATCGTCGTCCTCTTCTTCTTCGTTGTCTTCCATCATAACCCCTCTTTCTCCGTGCTTGGTCCAAACATTATAGTGGGGCATGAAACCGAACTCAAACAGGTGGACGTGAATGTTTCTTGACGTAGAGTAATTGTGACCATTCTTACAGCCAGCACATGGACAAGGCATAAAACCATCCGCCCGCTTGTTTGCCTCAGTCGCAAGCAGAAAAGTATGCACACCATTAATGAACTCGGGAGAGCATCGGTCATCGTACATCCATTGCCGGCTCATCTTCAATACACAGCACCAAAAACACCAAATTAATACAATACATAAAGTTCATACATAAAGTTCAGACAACACTTAAATGCAACAAACAAATAACTCTCTAGCTAAAGAATTTAGATGCAACAACAAATGCGATCAAGATCGCAACTAAGGTAACAATTGATCCAACAGCATAATGATACCAAGCCTCACTATGAATGGCATATTTTCTAATCTTTCTAATCTTCAAGAGCATTTTCTCCATCTTAATCTTGTGATCATCGACGACATCGGCAACATCAACTCCAATCCCATCTTCTCCCCCTCAATTCTTTTCAATCTTTATTTCAAATCCTCGTTTTCTCTTTCCACTAAATTTAACCTCTCGACAATAGGGTCGGTTGGAATTTCCGGTTCAACTACCTCCTACATACAAATATCTATGTCAGCTTGATGGGTATAATTTGTCATAAACACGAAATGCAACAAATAGTTTTAAAGACAATATACCACATCCGAATCATAACAAGGGCGAGGCCCGACGGGGACGGATATCAAAACCATGGCACTATGTATAACAAACAGCGTACGGGTAAGATAATTATACGAGTAACTATATATCCAAATCACACAAACATCAATTTTTTATATAAAATTTCATGAACAAGAGGCTCACCACAAGGTGGTGCCAGCGACGGGACGGTGCGGGCGATCGACAGTGGTTACGAAGGAGATTTAGAAGGCACTAAGTAAACCACACCTACATATGCACTAAGTGTTATTTTGACCTCAATTTGCATATAAATCAAATACTACCACATATAATTCCTCCCAAATTACTAAAACCCACAATTAATCACTATATAAACCAATGCAAGAGCTAATCTAGCAATGAGAGATGAAAGGACAAAGTTGCTAACCTTTGTGATCATTTGAATGGATGGGGGCCTGTAAATCTTGACAAATTTGGGGAAAATTTTGTGATGAACTCGAGAGGAAGAAGGGAAGAACAAAGGAGAGGGAGAGGGGAAAGGGGGAAGAATAGAGTGCTGGTGGACGAAGGGTTTATATAGGACGACCTTTAGTACCGGTTCGTGGCACGAACCGGTACTAAAGGTGCTGGAGGGGCCCCACTATGACAACATCCAGCCACCACTCTCATTAGTACCAGTTCGTTACAAACCAGGACTAATGTGTCGCACATTTGACCCTTTTTCTACTAGTGATGTTTTCCCCTCCGACCTGATAATTTTGGAGTCACAAGGATTGGATGTGATACTAGAAATGGATTGGCTATCGATGTATGGGGGAAACATCGATTGCGCCAGCAAGACAATTCTGCTCACCACACCGGAGGGAAAAAGGATCAAGTATGTATCCAGGCATGCGCCAAGGAGAACCCAAGTAAATTATCTCTCCAGAGTTGTTCAGGAGGAAGTGCCTGTAGTGAAGAATTATCCATATGTATTTCCAGAGGAGTTACGAGGCATGCCACCGGATCGAGACATTGAGTTTTTGATAGAGCTGTTGCCAGGCACTAGACGGATATCGAAGAGACCATACCGGATGCCCGCAAATGATCTGGAGGAGATTAAGAAGCAGATCAAGGAGTTATTGGACAAAGGTTACATTCGACGAAGTTCGTCATCGTGGGGAGCATGAGTACTTTTGGTTGAGAAGAAGGATGGATCTTTGAGAATGGTTGTTGATTATTGGGCACTGAATGAAGTGACGATCAAGAACAAGTACCCACTACCAATGATCAATGATTTGTTTGACTAGCTGCAAGGAGCTAAAGTATTCTCCAAGATCAACCTGCGATCAGGACGACCACCTGAAGATCCGAGAACAGGATATACCTAAGACCGCTTTCACGCCAAGGTACGGGTTATACGAGTATACGGCTATGTCATTTGGATTGACTAATGCTCCTGCCTATTTCATGAGTATGATGAATAAGGTGTTCATGGAGTTCTTGGATAAGTTTGTTGTGGTGTTCATTGATGATATTTTGGTGTACTCGAAGAATGAAGAGGAACACTGATAACCCACAAGCATAGGGGATCGCAACAGTTTTCGAGGGTAGAGTATTCAACCCAAATTTATTGATTCGACACAAGGGGAGCCAAAGAATATTCTCACGTATTAGCAGTTGAGTTGTCAATTCAACCACACCTGGATAACTTAGTATCTGCATCAAAGTATTTACTAGCAAAATAATATGGAAGTAATGGTAACAGTAGCAAAAGTAATATTTTTGGGAAAAGTAAATAAGCGAAGAACAATATGTGAAAAGCTCGTAGGCATTGGATCGGTGATGGAGAATTATGCCGGATGTGGTTCATCATGTAACAATCATAACATAGGGTGACACAGAACTAGCTCCAATTCATCAATGTAATGTAGGCATGTATTCCGAATATAGTCATACGTGCTTATGGAAAAGAACTTGCATGACATCTTTTGTCCTACCCTCCCGTGGCAGCAGGGTCCTATCGGAAACTAAGGGATATTAAGGCCTCCTTTTAATAGAGTACCGGAACAAAGCATTAACACATAGTGAATACATGAACTCCTCAAACTACGGTCATCACCGAGAGTGGTCCCGATTATTGTCACTTCGGGGTTGATGGATCATAACACATAGTAGGTGACTATAGACTTGCAAGATAGGATCAAGAACTCACATATATTCATGAGAACATAATAGGTTCATATCTGAAATCATGGCACTCGGGCCCTAGTGACAAGCATTAAGCATAGCAAAGTCATAACAACATCAATCTCAGAACATAGTGGATACTAGGGATCAAACCCTAACAAAACTAACTCGATTACATGATAGATCTCATCCAACCCATCACCGTCCAGCAAGCCTATGATGGAATTACTCACGCATGGCGTTGAGCATCATGAAATTGGTGATGGAGGATGGTTGATGATGACGACGGCGACGAATCCCCCTCTCCGGAGCCCCGAACGGACTCCAGATCAGCCCTCCCGAGAGGTTTTAGGGCTTGGCGGCGGCTCGTATAGTAAAACATGATGAATCCTTCTCTCTGATTTTTTTCTCCCTGAATGTGAATATATGGAGTTGGAGTTGAGGTCGGTGGAGCATCAGGAGGCCCGCGAGGTAGGGGCGCCCCCAAGGGGCAGGCATGCCCCCCACCCTCGTGGACAGGGTGTGGGCCTCCTGACATGGATTTTTCTTCCAGTATTTTTTTATATTTTCCAAAAAGATGTTCTGTGGAGTTTCTGGTCATTCCGAGAACTTTTGTTTTTGCACATAAATAACACCATGGAAAGTCTACTGAAAACAGCGTCAGTCCGATTTAGTTCCATTCAAATCATGCAAGTTAGAGTCCAAAACAAGGGCAAAAGTGTTTGGAAAAGTAGATACGATGGAGACGTATCAACTCCCCCAAGCTTAAACCTTTGCTTGTCCTCAAGCAATTCAGTTGATAAACTGAAAGTGGTAAAGAAAAACTTTTACAAACTCTGTTTGCTCTTGTTGTTGTAAATATGTAAAGCCAGCATTCAAGTTTTCAAAAAGATTATGACTAACCACATTCACAATAACACTTAGGTCTCATGTTTACTCATGTCAATAACATAATCAACTAGCTAGCAATAATAATAAATTTTGGATGACAACACTTTCTCAAAACAATCATGATATGATATAACAAGATGGTATCTCGCTAGCCCTTTCTGAGACCGCAAAACATAAATGCGTATCACCTTTAAAGATCAAGGACTGACTAGACATTGTAATTCATGGTAAAAGAGATCCAATCATAGTCATACCCAATATAAGTTAATAGTAATGGATGCAAATGACAGCTGTGCTCTCCAGCTAGTGCTTTTTAATAAGAGGGTGATGACTCAACATAAAAGTAAATAGATAGGCCCTTCGCAGAGGGAAGCAGGGATTTGTAGTGGTGCCAGAGCTTGATTTTAAAGCAGAGATAAATAATATGTTGAGTGGCATACTTTCATTGTCAACATAACAACCAAGAGATGGCGATATGTTCCATGCTACACACATTATAGGCGGTTCCCAAACAGAATGGTAAAGTTTATACTCCCCTCCACCAACAAGCATCAATCCATGGGTTGCTCGAAACAACAAGTGCCTCCAACTAGCAACAGCCCTGGGGGAGTTTTGTTTGCAATTAATCCGATTTAGTTTGCATAAAGCATGGGACTGGGCATCCCGGTGACCAGCCATTTTCTCGTGAGTGAGGAGCGGAGTCCACTCCTCTTGAGAATAACCCACCTAGCATGGAAGATACGGACAACCCTAGTTCATACATGAGCTATTCGAGCATACAAAATAGAATTTCATTTGATGGTTTAGAGTTTGGAACATACAAATTTACTTGGAACAACAGGTAGATACTGCATATAGGAAGGTATAGTGGACACATATGGCATAACTTTGGGGTTTAAGGGATTGGATGCACAAGCAATATTCCCGCTTAGTACAAGTGAAGGCTAGCAAAAGACTGGGAAGCGACCAACTAGAGAGCGACAACAGTCATGAACATGCATTAAAATTAATAAACATTGAGTACAAGCATGAGTAGGATAAAATCCACCATGAACATAAATATCGTGAAGGCTATGCTGATTTTGTTTCAACTACATGTGTGAACATGTGGCAAGTTGAGTCACTTCAATCATTCAAAGAAGGATACCACCCCACTATACCACATCACAACCATTTTAATAGCATGTTGGCACGCAAGGTAAACCATTATAACTCATAGCTACTCAAGCATGGCATAAGTAACTATCATCTCTAATTGTCATTGCAAACATGTTCATTCATAATCGGCTCAATCAGGAACGATGAACTAATCATATTTACAAAAACAAGAGAGGTCGAGTTCATACCAGCTTTTCTCATCTCAGTCAATCCATCATATATCGTCATAATTGCCTTTCACTTGCACGACCAAACGATGTGAATAATAATAAGAGTGCACGTCCATTGGACTAAGCTGGAATCTGCGAGCATTCAATAAACAAGAGAAGACAAGGCAATATGGGCTCGTGGTTAAATCAACAATAATGCATATAAGAGCCACTTCAACAATTTAATTATGGTCTTCTCCTATCGACCCCCAAAGAAAAGAAAAGGAATAAAACTATTTACACAGGAAAGCTCCCAACAAACAAAAGAAGAACGGGAATTATTTTTGGGTTTTCTTTTTAATTATTACTACTACGGCAAGAAAGTAAACTAGCTAGAAGCTATTACTAATTTTTTTGGTTTTTCCTAAGATTTTACAAAAACACAAGAAGAAGGCAAGAAAAAGAAAATAAACTAGCATGGATATTACAGTGAAAGAGTATGAGCACCGACATCTAGCAATGAGTGTGTGTGGACATAAATGTAATGTCGGTGGGAAATACGTACTCCCCCAAGCTTAGGCTTTTGGCCTAAGTTGGTTTATTGCCACGGATGGCCCGACAGATATCCATAGGTGTAGCTGTGGTCGTACTGCGAAGAAGAAGACTCTGATTGCCACTGGTTGGAAATCATCTCCAGATCCCACTGATAGTTAGACTGTCGTGGAGGCTCAAATTGTGGTTCCGGCTCCGTGGCTGGTGTAGGGTTCCGGTAAGCGTAAATGGCCGCCCACGGAACCGGATACGGACCTTCGGATAAATTAAACAAGGAAGGAGCAGGCAAGATAATAGTCTCAGGGTGATGTTATCAAAGAACAATTTGTATTTAAGCGCCCCTTCCTTATTCTTAACAATGAAATCATGCGCAACCATACTCTTATAATCTAAATAAGCAGTGGGCGGCAATTTTTCTTCCTTTTCATAATGCCTAATAAGTATATTATAATATGCAGCAAGGCGTGAAGCATAAATACCTCCAAGGATGGGACCCTTTGTACGGTTCAAACTTAACCGTTTAGCAATAATACCGCCCATACTAACAGTGTTATCGCAGAATAAACTATGGAACAAAATGGTAATATCAGGAACACTAAGGTTTCCACAGTTTCGTGACCAATTAAGCAACGACTAGCAAATAAGGCAAAGTAGCGTAAAACAGGAAAATGTATTCTATAGATTCTTGCATCGGAAAATTTCCTAGTTTCCCCCACAGTAATAGGGTCAATAAACCCGTCCACATCTTTACGATGTGGTTCCTCTAAACTACCCAAAGGTATTTTGCAAACTTTGCTAAATTCATCTAATGGCATCTTCTCAACCACATCATATAAATGAAACTCTACTGAAGGAGGTGATTCCTTAGGAAAATAGTAGAAGCTTTGCACAAAAGTATTGGTGAGTAAGAGATACTGTTCGCGTTGGTCGCGGAGAAAGTCGGTGAGGCCTGCATTCTCAGCCAATGAATAGAAATCATCAGAAATCCCGACTTCTCTCAAGAAATCATTGGAAGGCCATTCACACGGCCGAACCTCCGCGGTGCGAGGCAAATTATATTTGGGCCTATGTGCTTCTTCATTTTGCTTTTCCTTCGAGCTTTAGCTCGATGAGCCCCTCAAAAATCTCTTCATCATTTTCTGCAAATTTCTGAAATTTTTAGTAACTTCAAATAAAAGTGAACCAAGCTAAACAAAATTGATAGTAACAGCTCCTACAAGTGCCTAGATCCTATATCATGCATTAGACCTACTTGGAACCATATAAATTTGACATGCAAGCTCAAGAACATGGTCACCTAGGCAGCACAAATTTGCAATGAATAAAGCACTAGAACAAAAACTAATTGGACCAATGGAGGAGTCACATAACAAGGAACAATCCCCCCAAGCAGTTTTGTGAGAGGTGCTTTGAGCAAGGAGATCGAAAATCGCAGAAAATGAGCTAAAACTTGTGGTTGAGCTGGATAATGGTGTTTGTGGGAGGAAGAAGGAGTGTGTGGGTGCAGGAATAAGTGGAGGGGGCCAAAGTGGGCCCACGAGGCAGGGGGGCGCGCCCAGGGGGGTAGGGCGCGCCCTCCACCCTCGTGGCCAGGTCGTTGATCCCCCCTGCTGTGTTCTCAGTTCCAAATATCCTCAAATATTCTAGAAAAAAATCATATTTCATTTTCAGGGCATTTGGAGAACTTTTATTTTCGGGGTATTTTTATATTGCACAGATAAATTAGAAAACAGACAGAAAAATACTATTTTTACTTTATTTCCACTAAATAATAGAAAGTAGAAGGAGGGTACAAAAGGTTGTGCCTTCTAATTTCATCCATCTCATGCTTATCAAAACGAATCCACTAACAAGGTTGATCAAGTCTTGTTAACAAACTCTTTCCAAATAACAGGGAACCAGAGAAATTTCGAATAACACTATGTTACCTCAACGGGGATATGCACATCCCCAATAATAAGAATATCATATTTCCTCTTGACACTGGGAAGAGGAAATTCAAAACCTCCAATAATAATCGATGGAATTTTTCCAATATAATTGACACTGTGGACTTGAGGTTGTTTCCTCGGAAAGTGTACCGTATGCTCATTACCATTAACATGAAAAGTGACATTGCCTTTGTTGCAATCAATAACAGCCCCTGCAGTATTCAAAAAGTCTTCCAAGAATAATAGACATACTATCATCCTCGGGAATATCAAGAATAACAAAGTCCATTAAAATAGTAACGTTTGCAACCACAACAGGCACATCCTCACAAATACCGACAGGTATAGTAGTTGATTTATCAGCCATTTGCAAATATATTTCAGTAGGTGTCAACTTATTCAAGTCAAGTCTATGATATAAAGAGAGAGGCATAACACTAAACCGGCTCCAAGATCACATAAAGCAGTTTTAACATAGTTTCCTTTAATGGAGCATGGTATAGTAGGTACTCCTGGATCTCCAAGTTTCTTTGGTATTCCACCCTTAAAGGTATAATTAGCAAGCATGGTGGAAATATAAGCTTCCAGTATCTTTCTTTTATTAGTAACAATATCTTTCATATACTTAGCACAAGGATTCATTTTGAGCATATCAGTTATTCGCATACGCAAAAAGATAGGTCTAATCATTTCAGCAAAGCGCTCAAAATCCTCATCATCCTTTTTCTTCGATGGTTTGGGAGGAAAAGGCATGGGTTTCTGAACCCATGGTTCTCTTTCTTTACCATGTTTCCTAGCAACAAAGTCTCGCTTATCATAACGTTGATTCTTTGATTGTGGGCTATCAAGATCAACAACAGGTTCAATTTCTACATCATTATCATTACTAGGTTGAGCATCATCATGAAAATTATTATTAACATTTTCATTAGGTTCATGTTCATTACCAGATTGTGTTTTAGCATCAAAACTAGAAATATCATTTGGATTCCCAGGTGGTTCAGCAATAGGTTCAGTAGAAGGACAAGGTGCATCAATATTATTTCTCTGAGAATCTTGTTCAATTCTCTTAGGGTGGCCTTTAGGATACAAAGGTTCCTAAGTCATTCTACCAGTTCTAGTAGCCACTCTAATAGCATAATCGTTTTTCTTATGGTCGGTGTCAAAACCGGCGGATCTCGGGTATGGGGTCCCGAACTGTGCGTCTAAGGAAGATGGTAACGGGAGGCAGGGGACACGATGTTTTACCCAGGTTCGGGCCCCCTTGATGGAGGTAAAACCCTACGTCCTGCTTGATTTATTCTTGATGATATGAGTATTACAAGAGTTGATCTACTACGAGATTGAAGAGGCTAAACCCTAGAATCTAGCCTATGGTATGATTGTATATTGTCCTATGGACTAAAACCCTCCGGTTTATATAGACACCGGAGGGGGCTAGGGTTACACAATGTCAGTTACAAAGGAGGAGATATACATATCCGTATTGCCTAGCTTGCCTTCCACACCAAGTAGAGTCCCATCCGGACACGAGACTAAGTCTTCAATCTTATATCTTCATAGTCCAACAGTCCGGCTAAAGGACATAGTCCGGCTGTCCGGAGACCCCCTAATCCAGGACTCCCTCGGTAGCCCCTGAACCAGGCTTCAATGAAGATGAGTCTGGCGCGCAGAGTTGTCTTCGGCATTGCAAGGCGGGTTCTTCTCCAATTTTCGAGTGTTCGTAAAGCAGTGTCCGGTCCCATAAATGTTCGGACCTCTTGGCTTCTGTGCCCAATAAGGGCTATCTCCCACGCATTGAATGAATACGAGGCACCAGGGCGTTTTTACATTCGCCCCCCTATCCAAACAAATAAATTGTCTATTAAAGGGATGAGGATTCTTAGATCCGATCCATGCCATCCTCCTCCCAGCGAGAATCCATCAGAGCGTGTTTCGGAAAGATCCATTCCAGCATGGACGACCTCCGCAGCTCCTCCTCCCGCCCCCGTAGCCCTAAGCCCGGTGATTGGGAGAGGTGTTCAGTCCCACACAGTCGATTGGTCGAACTGCAGAACAAGGGATTTCTCCCTCCGGCGTATATGGTGCCCATTCGAGCTGGGCTCGCCACCTACAATGGCGGGGAGCAAGCGGAGAGCTTCCCTAGCCCCTCTATGGGGGATCGGGTATGCCTTGCCCCCTATCTATTGAGGGGACTCGGATTTCCAATTCATCCATTCCATCGTGGGCTCCTGGCCTCCAATTACACAATTTCACCCCTGCCTCCATTCTACATAACGCCGGCTATGTTTCTCTCTGCGAGTTGTTCTTGGGCTGCGAGGCTCACTTCGAGCTGTGGAAAAGGTTATTTTGCCTCGTCCCTCACACACAGAGGGGATCACTTTATCAAGTGGGCGGAGCCGAAATATGGCGCATCGCTGGTACCGGATACTTGTCCGGTGCGCTGGAGAAGTCGTTCGAAGACTGGCCTTCGGAATAGTTTTATATGGAGGACATTCCCCTTCCGGATCCTGTTCAGCGGGTCTTCCTGAGTTCAGCAATGCTCCTCTGAAGAAACGTCGAAGTTGGTGCCCACGGAGCCCCCAGGTGGAAGACAATGGAGAAGTCCTCTACCTGATGAACTGGATTAAAGCACTGCTCAATCAGGATTGACAGTAATCGAAGTTATGTAGATTTGCATAATTCGGGGAGTGCAAGCACTTCAATATCGTGGGCACCCCTTGTGATGTTTTAACGGGGCGGATGATGCCACCCGTTGCGGGCGTAAGGGTCCGGACAATGCTGCCGCTTTAGCAAAAATTCTGTCCGAATTGTTCAAGGGAGAGGAAGAGGACTTCGTCCGCATCAAGCTACGGGACGGATTCTCCATGTACAATCCTCCAAGCTGGGTAACTTATATCTCCTTACTCCCATTTTTCCTGCATTATTTGTCGTAAGTATTCACTTTCCACTTTGCGGCAGGAACTGCGAAAAGCCATAAAGGAGGTCAGCAGCCCTTCTCCACAACCAGAAGACCCTGACCGGGCCCTCAACTCCAGACTTGAAGAAGATCCGGTTATATTCATGGAGCTGATAGACCGGAAGTTCTATTAGTTAAGCTGTGATGATGCCATGGTGGCCATTACGGCCGACTATCCTGGACGGCTTCCTGCATCGCACGTAAGAAAACCAAAAAATCCCAAATCCAAAAACTAGGATCCCCTTTTAGACACTTCAGCTACCATATACATATGGCGTTTTTACAGGGAAGGCATTCGGGACGCCCTGCCGAACCCGCAGCAACTCGCCAACAAGAGGCACCGAGGCCGGGCAGGCCAAAAAGGAAGGCGGTCAGGACGGAGACGCTGGCGCAAAGGTATAACAAAAACCCCGCTACCTGGTTGTCGTCTTTCTCGAAATGTAATGACGCCCGTGTTTCTTTAACAGAAAAAACGCTCACCAGAATATGTTCGGTGATGTTACTAATCACGCTTCCACCAGTCGGGTGCCAGGACCGGACATAGAGGCGGAAGCCGATATGGGGCGGGCACCGGATAATCCCCCTATAGAGGATGCAGATAGATTATCCGCTACAAACTCAGAAGTGGAAAGTGCCATGAATCATAGGCGCCACCGGGCCGTACTCCGTGACACTTGTTTCTCACCAGAGGCATTTGATGCCTTCAATTCTGGAGAGGCGTACCTCCGAGCTGGTCAAGATGGTCTAGCCAGAGCCACGTATCAGTATGTAAAGGATGTATGGGTAAGTATATCTGACGATTTATATGTATCAGTAGCCCCTGAGACTTGAAACAGTTAGCAGAACTGATTTAAGGAGCATCTTTATTGTGCAGGTTCTTACAGAGAAGAATACTAGGCTGTCACAGGAGCTAGAGGAATCCAAGACCCAACTGCGGGCCGCTGTTGCCGCATTGCAGGAACCGAAAAAGTCACCCGTTGGTAACATTTACTTTAAAGAATGATGGTTACAATATAGTGTGCGGCGGGACTGCAGATCTAACAATAGATGTTGCAGATGAATCCGGAGAAAATCCGGAGGACCAGCATGTCGTGCGACAGCTAGAGGCTGGCAAACGCATGCTGACTGAGGTTAGGCGGGAGAAAAACAATCTCCAGGTCGCTAATATCAAGCTGAGCGTGGAACTAAAAGACGTTCGAGCCCAGCCTGCAGACTCCAAAAAGGAGAATAAGCGGCTTCGGCGCGGCATTTTCAGTAAGTGCTTGAACGAATCCTTTTGAAGGAGTTCAGCGAAGAAGCCAACTAACAGCGTTGTGTCTGTAGGTATGCTGACGGGTCGTCCCACGGAGGAAATGCCTGGTTCTGCGGGTGATCTTCTATCCGAGCTCTCACATCTGCATGAACAAGTTCGTCAGGTGATGCAAGGTGTTGCCCAAGCCTTGTGGCCATCCGTCTTCCTGCCAGAGGGCGTTGCAGAGCTTACAGAGAAGCTCAAGGGAGCATGGCGGCGCTTCCGATTATGGAAGATATCAGCCTGCCGACAAGGTGCTAGAGAAGCCTGGGCCATGGTGAAGACACGGTATACCAAGGCTGACCCAAATCACATGGCCGAGGTTGGACCTATGAGGCCCGACGGAAAAGAGATCCCCATTAGGTTAGTTTATGGGCAAGTAGAATTAGCCGCAAAGTATTCCCAATAGCATTGTAGGCTAGACCACCTATTGGATGGTATAGAAGAGGAATTTAGTCAGTCTGCATGACTATGTAACTAAAGTGACATGTATAATGCCTTCTAGCCGGATTGTAGATCATTTGTCTTGGCGGACCTTTTCGCTTCAACCTCGGGACCCAATAGTCTGGAGTGTATCCGAATACCGGCTCAGTTATATAAGAACCGGGGTATGCGTGGATACCAGGCGTAGGGGTCATTAGTTCTTGAACGGACAAGTGCCCAACTAGTTATGTTATATTACATGGGTAGTAAGAAACATCTTCCAGGGAGAATAGTTGCGTTAAGGGTTCCTTTCCTTGGGTATGCATGCCCTAAAGTGCATGTCCGGACTACGATAAGAAACGTAGGAAAAAACATCTGGGGGCAGATATGGAAAATAAAAAATCATCTTTTGTTCACCGATCGAATATTCCCTTAAGAACGCTAGCTTACGGCTTCACCCAGTCTGAGGTACACATCCGGCTGACCCGGCAGTAACAATCGCAGAGGTGCTCCCCTTATGCCCTAGCCGAATTAACGGGAACGTAGGGCATAAATACAAGAGCCAGGCAACACAGCTTGGCCAAAACTTAAGTGATATCGATGCATATAATGGCGAAAAAGGTCCATGCGGAAGTATAACACATGTGCGGGGCATGAGGCCCAGATAAATAATTAAGCTTCTATGAATGAAGCCCCCAGGTATGATGAGCGCGGCTAGCGCATCTATAATGTGCAAGCGAGGCACAAGTTGGCCCTTGAAGGCCTAGAGAAAGAATAAAAGAAAGAAAGAAAGAAAAACAAGACAGACAATGTATATGCAAAAAATGGACAAAGGAAGGGGACGAACATAGAGTCCGGCGCTAGGCGTAGAATCTTTGCAGCCTGGCCGCGTTCCATGGGTTCGGCTCGAGTCGATTAGTCGATGCATCCCGCAGTCGGTACGCTCCACCGGTCAGAACTTGGTCAATAATGAAGGGACCTTCCCATTTGCGCTCGAGCTTGTTCTTTTTCTTATCCGGCAGGCGTAGAACTAGTTCGCCAATGTTATAAGTTTTGGCCCGTACTTCTCTGCTTTGGTATCTGCGAGCCTGTTGCTGATAAAATGCGGAACGGGCTTTTGCTACGTCGTGCTCCTCCTCTAGGGTGTCCAGAATGTCCTGCCGATCGATCTCGGCTTCTCTTTCTTACTACATGCGCACCCGAGGTGAGTCATGAATTATGTCACAGGGCAAGACTGCCTCTGCGCCGTACACCATAAAGAAGGGTGTATATCCGGTACTAAGATTCGGCGTGGTCCGCAGCCCCCAGAGTACGGAGTCGAGCTCCTCTACCCAGTGCGTGTTAGACTTCGTTAGGGAACACACTAATCTGGGTTTAATGCCACTCATTATAAGACCGTTTGCTCGCTCAACTTGGCCGTTGGTTTGTGGGTGATAGACTGAAGAATAATCGAGCTTGATGCCCATTTTGCTGCACCAGAGTTTTACCTCATCGACAGTGAAGTTCGTGCCGTTGTCAGTGATGATGTTTTGGGGGACGCCATAACGGTGTACGACCCTTGATATGAAGTCTATCACTTGTCCGAATTCAACTGTTTTAACAGGTTTGGCCTCTATCCATTTGGTGAATTTATCCACCATGACCAGTAAGTATTTTTTCTTGTGGGTTCCCCCTTTAAGGGGTCCAACCATGTCAAGCCCCCAGACCGCGAAGGGCCACGTAATGGGGATTGTTTGGAGGGCGGTGGGTGGCATGTGGCTTTGATTTGCAAAGAGCTGGCAACTGGCGCAACGTTGAACCAAGTCCTGTGCATCTACCCGGGCCGTTGGCCAATATAATCCTGTATGGAAGGCCTTGCTTACAAGAGCCCGGGCTATGGCGTGGTGACCGCTGAGTCCGGCGTGGATTTCTGCCAAAAGGTTTCACCCTTCCTCTTCGGAGATGCACCTTTGAAGGACTCCGGTAGTGCTTTTTTTATACAATTCTCCCTCATGGACCCTGTAGGCCTTAGATCGCCGCACTATGCAGCGTGCCTCATTTTGGTCCTCTAGAAGTTCCTGCCGAGTTAGATAGGCCAGGAATGGTTCTGTCCACGGGGCTATGATGGCCATTATTACGTGGGCTGAAGGTGTTATTTCGGTGGCGGAGCCTCCGATTGTGTTAGAGTGTTCGGTATCGGGCATTTTGGCCGGGTCCGGACTATTGTTACCGGTGTCCCCTTCCCATACTACGGATGGCTTGAACAGCCTCTCCAGAAATATGTTGGGGGGACCGCATCGCGTTTTGCGGTGATGCGGGTGAGGATATCTGCCGCCTGATTGTTTTCCTGAGCCAGATGATGAAATTCGAGCCCCTCAAACCGAGCTGACATTTTTAGGACGGCGTTTCGGTAGGCCGCCATTTTCGGATCCTTGGCGTTAAAGTCTCCATTTATTTGGGATATTGCAAGGTTTGAATCTCCACGCACCTCCAGGTGTTGAATGCCCATGGAGACTGCCATCCAAAGACCATGCAACAGAGCTTCGTATTCGGCTGCGTTGTTGGAGTCTGTATACAATATTTGCAGCACGTACTAAACGGTATCTCCGGTTGGGGACGTCAGGACAACGCCAGCCCTTAGACCAACCAGCATTTTAGAACCGTCGAAGTGCATGATCCAATTGGAATGCACCATACTCTTTAGGGAGTTCAGCCTCCGTCCATTCGGTGACAAAGTCGGACAATACTTACGACTTAATGGCTCGTCAAGGTTTGTATGTTATGTCGAACGGGAGGAGCTCAATGACCCATTTAGCAATCCGGCCCATAGCATCGCGGTTGTTTATAGTATCATTAAGTGGCACTTTCGAGGCTACTGTAATCAAAGACTCTTGAAAGTAGTGTCGCAGCTTTCGGGATGCCATGAATACCGGATAGGATATCTTTTGATAATGTGGGTACCATGATTTGCATGGAGTGAGGACAGTGGATACATAGTAGACCGGCTTTTGAAGAGGGAATTTATGTTCGTCAGCTTACAACTTGATGAGTTGCCGCAATGTACAATAGCATTGGTTCGCTGATGTTTGGCGCGGCCAGGATTGGGTTGGTTGCCAAAATGGCCTTTATTTCTTCCAATCCGGCTGTGGCAGCATCCGTCCACTCGAAGTGTTCGGTGCGCCGAAGGAGGCGATAAAGGGATAAAGCCTTTTCTCCTAAGCGGGAGATAAAGCGGCTTAGAGCCGCCACGCATCCAGTTAACTTCTGGATTTGTTTGAGGTCTGTTGGGGTAGCCAACTATGACAAAGCTTGGATTTTGGCCGAATTAGCTTCAATACCTCTACTCGAGAAAATGAAACCTAGGAGCTTTCCGGCTGGTACGCCGAAAATGCATTTTCCCGGATTGAGCTTGATGTCGTATGTTTGGAGGTTGTCGAATTTGAGCCTCAAGTCGTCTATCAAAGAGTCAACGTGTTTGGTTTTGACGACCACATCGTCTACGTATGCCTCTACTATTTTGCCGATTTGTTTCTCCAGACATGTCTGAATCATGCGCTGATATGTTGCGCCGGCATTTTTGAGCCCAAAAGGCATTGTGTTGAAACAGAAGGGACCGTATGGCGTGATGAATGCCGTTGCGGCTTGGTCGGACTCTGCCATCTTGATTTGGTGGTAACCGGAGTATGCATCGAGGAAACACAATGACTCGTGTCCTGCGGTAGCATCAATAATTTGATCGATGCGGGGGAGGGGGAAGGGATCCTTTGGGCAAGCTTTATTAAGGTCCTTGAAATCGACACAAAGGCGCCAGGATTTATCCTTCTTTGGTACCATCACCAGGTTTGCTAGCCAGTCCAGGTGTTTCATTTCTCTGATGAATCCGGCCACCAATAACTTGGCTAGTTCCTCTCCCATGGCCTGTCTCTTAGGTTCGGAGAAATGCCGAAGAGCTTGCTTGACCGGCTTGAATCCCTTTAGGATATTGAGGCTATGCTTGGCCAGCCTGCATGGGATTCCTGGCATGTGTGAGGGATGCCAGGCGAATATGTCCCAATTCTCGCGCAGGAACTCTCATAGTGCGGCGTCCACGGCGGGGTTTAACTGTGCCCCGATGGAGGCTGTTTTTGTAGGGTCCGTTGGGTGGACTTGGAATTTGACTATTTCATCCGCTAGTTTAAAAGAGGTGGACTTGGATCTCTTATCGAGGATCACGTCGTCCTTGTCCACTGTGGAGCGTAGCATGGTTAAGTCCTCGGCTGAGAGGGCTTCGGATAATGCCTGGAGGGCTAGTGCGGTTGTTTTGTTTTCAGCGCGGAGTGCTGTGTCCGGAACACTGGTGAGGGTGATGATTCCATTGGGCCCAGGCATTTTGAGCTTCATGTACCCATAATGGGGTATGGCTTGGAAGATCGTGAATGCCTCACGTCCTAAAAGGACGTGGTATACACTGCTAAACGGGGCCACTTGAAATGTAATTTCTTCGGACCTATAGTTCTCTGGCGTACCAAATACCACATATAGTGTGATTTTCCCAGCGCATCGTGCCTCCCGTCTGGGTATGATTCCCCTGAAGGTTGTGCTACTTTGCTCAATGCGGTTCCAGTCTATTTCCATTTTTTGAAGAGTTTCCTCATAGATGAGGTTTAATCCGCTGCCGCCATCCATGAGTACTTTGGTGAGTCGAAAGCCGTCCACAATTGAACTAAGGACCAGTGCGGTTGGTGCTCGAGCTGTTCAGAATTTAGGTTCGTGACTGGCATTGAAGGTAATAGCTGTGTCACTCCATGGATTTATTGCTGCTACGTGGCAGATTTCGGCCATGCTACAGAGTGTTTGCTTGCGCCTATTATTTGACGCGAAGGTCTCAAAGACTATTAACACTGTATTGTTATCCACGGGATGGTGCTCTGTGGTGTTTGGGATAAGAAGATCCTCACCACTTTTGGCCACCTGCCGGAGTATCCAACATGCTCTAAGGCTGTGCGTTGGTATTGTATCCACTGTACTATGAATTTTGTAGGGTCCGTTAAGCCATCCCTCCAGTACGGTTCCATGCCCTATAGCGGGTTTTTGTATCTTTGCAACTATCTCAGGTGTCTTATGATAGTGCACCCTTTTACTTCAGACTGGGTGTATATTCGGAGCCAGATTATCCCAAAATTTCATTTCGATTTTCCAGGCGCTTTCCATCGCACAGTACTTTCGTACTATGGATGCCAAGTCAGCGAAGCGTGATATGTCACGGCGACTTAAGGCGTTAAGGATTCCCTTGTTCGTGCAATTATTGCAGAAAAGTGAGATTGCATCTTCCTCGTGACAGTCCTTAACCTTGTTCATCACAAGGAGGAATCTGGCCCAATAATGATGTACTATTTCATGGGGCTCTTGCCTGATGTGGGAAAGATCGTTTATGTCTAGGTGGGTGGGTAGATTTGAGTCCGAACCCCTACCCGATCTGAGACCCAGGGGCCGAGGAGTTTCCAATCTTGGAAGTTCGGGTTCCGGAGTGCTGCCCGATAAGTCTGGCCCGTTGCCTGATTCTAGGTTCAGGGCTTGGGTGATGTCCTCCCGTAAGCGGGTATCCATCTCGGAGAGCTCAGGAATCCGGACGTAGTTAGTTCTCAAAATAGAGGAAGAGTTGCCGCATTGTTCCTCCACCACCGCAACATGATGGGTGACCGATGGAGAGTTAATCTCCCTTTGATCGAGTTTAAGACCAATCCGATCATAGTCCATAGCGACTCCCAAGGCGGCGATGCGATCCAAGAGCTTGTTTAGGGAAGAGATCTCCATTGGATCCATCTGCTCGGCGAATTCTGAGCCAACGTGGAGGCTGTTTTTGATGACCCAAGAAGTCATCGTCGGGGCAGCAGCCGAACAGGCAGTCATGACGAAACTGCCTATCTGGAGAGTTTGGCCGACAGCCAGAGCTCCCTCGGCGGTAATGTTGTTTTTAACAATGAGATGAGACATCCTTCCTTACGGCGACGTCACAGAGGAACTCTCGATGAAAGCACCAATGTCGGTGTCAAAACCGGCGGATCTCGGGTAGGGAGTCCCGAACTGTGCGTCTAAGGCGGATGGGAACAGGAGGCAGGGAGCACAATGTTTTACCCAGGTTCGGGCCCTCTTGATGGAGGTAAAACCCTACTTCCTGCTTGATTTATTCTTGATGATATGAGTATTACAAGAGTTGATCTACCACGAGATCGGAGAGGCTAAACCCTAGAAGCTAGCCTATGGTATGATTGTATGTTGTCCTACGGACTAAAACCCTCCGGCTTATATAGACAACGGAGGGGGCTAGAGTTACACAAGGTCGGTTACAAAGGAGGAGATATACATATCCGTATTTCCTAGCTTGCCTTCCTTGCCAAGTAGAGTCCCATCTAGACACGAGACAAAGTCTTCAATCTTGTATCTTCAGAGTCCAACAGTCCAGCCAAAGGATATAGTCCGGCTGTCAGGAGACCCCCTAATCCAGGACTTCCTCACTTACTAGTCAATTCATTGAGCAAATCATTTTGAGCTTTAAGTAGTTTTTCTACTTGAGTTGTAACCATATAGGCATGTTCGCTAATAAGTTTAAGTTCACCTCTAACATCAGCCATGTAATTACCCAATTGTTCAGCCAAATGTATTTCAATTGTCTACCAAAATAAGCATTGAAGTTCTCTTGTTTGACAATAAAATTATCAAACTCTTCTAAGCATTGTCTAGCAGACTTATAGTGAGGAATATCTCCTTCATCAAATCTATAAAGAGAATTTACCTTTACTACATGTGTCGGGTTATCAAGACCATGAGTTTCTTCAATAGGTGATGGATTAAGATAATATGTTTCTTAGACATGCGGTAAATTAAGACCATGTATTTCTTAAATAGGAGGTAAATTCTTAACATCTTCAGCTTTTATACCTTTTTCATTCATAGATTTCTTTGCCTCTTGCATATCTTCAGGATTGAGAAATAGAACACCTCTTTTCTTCGGAGTTGGTTTAGGAATAGACCCAGGAATTGGCTCAGGAGCTGGCTCAGGAAGTGTCCAATTATTTTCATTTGTCAACATATTATTCAATAGAATTTCAGCTTCATCTGGTGTTCTTTCCCTGAAAATAGAACCAGCACAACTATCCAGGTAATCTCTGGAAGCATCGGTTAGTCCATTATAAAAGATATCAAGTATTTCATTTTTCTTAAGAGGATGATTAGGCAAAGCATTAAGTTACTTGAGAAGCCTCCCCCAAGCTTGTGGGAGACTCTCGTCTTCAGTTTGCACAAAGTTGTATATATCCCTTAAAGCAACTTGTTTCTTATGAGCAGGGAAATATTTAGCAGAGAAGTAATAAATCATATCCTGGGGACTACTCACACAACCAGGATCAAGAGAATTAAACCATATCTTAGCATCACCCTTTAATGATAACGGAAATATTTTAAGGATATAAAGGTAGCGAGATTTCTCATCATTAGTGAACAGGGTGGCTATATCATTTAATTTAGTAAGATGTGCCACAACAGTTTCAGATTCATAGCCATAAAAAGGATCAGATTCAACCAAATTAATTATATTAGGATCAACAGAGAATTCATAATCTTTATCAGTAACACAAATAGGTGAAGTAGCAAAAGCAAGATCAGGTTTCATTCTAGCATTAAGAGATTTCTGCTTCCATTTAGGTAATAACCTCTTGAGCTCGTATCTATCTTTGCAAGCTAAAATAGCTAAAGCAGCTTCTTTTTCAAAAACATAATCCTCAGGCACAATCAGTGATTCATAATAATTAGGGGGAGAGTCTTCATCATCACTTTCTTCAATATTATCAATAATTTCATTCTCTCTAGCCCTAGCAAGTTGTTCATCAAGAAATTCACCAAGTGGCACAGTAGTATCAAGCATAGAAGTAGTTTCATCATAAGTATCATGCATAGCAGAAGTGGCATCATCAATAACATGCGACATATCAGAGCGAATAGCAGAAGCAGGTTTAGGTGTCGCAAGCTTACTCAAAACAGAAGGTGAATCAAGTGCAGAGCTAGATGGCAGTTCCTTACCTCCCCTCGTATTTGAGGGATAAATTGTTGTCTTACCGTCTTTCAAGTTCTTCATAGTGACCAGCAGATATAAATCCCAAGTGACTCAAATAATAGGGCTATGCTCCCCGCAACGGTGCCAGAACATAGTCTTAATAACCCACAAGTATAGGGGATCGCAACAGTTTTCGAGGGTAGAGTATTCAACCCAAATTTATTGATTCGACACAAGGGGAGCCAAAGAATATTCTCAAGTATTAGCAGTTGAGTTGTCAATTCAACCACACCTGGATAACTTAGTATCTGCAGCAAAGTATTTAGTAGCAAAGTAATATGGAAGTAACGCTAACAGTAGCAAAAGTAATATTTTTGGGTTTTGTAGTGACTGTAACAATAGCAACGGAAAAGTAAATAAGCGAAGAACAATATGTGAAAAGCTCGTAGGCATTGGATCGGTGATGGAGAATTATGCCGGATGCGGTTCATCATGTAACAATCATAACATAGGGTGACACAGAACTAGCTCCAATTCATCAATGTAATGTAGGCATGTATTCCGAATATAGTCATACGTTCTTATGGAAAAGAACTTGCATGACATCTTTTGTCCTACCCTCCCGTGGCAGCGGGGTCCTATCAGAAACTAAGGGATATTAAGGCCTCCTTTTAATAGAGTACCGGAACAAAGCATTAACACATAGTGAATACATGAACTCCTCAAACTACAGTCGTCACCAGGAGTGGTGCCGATTATTGTCACTTTGGGGTTGCCGGATCATAACACATAGTACGTGACTATAGACTTGCAAGATAGGATCAAGAACTCACATATATTCATGAAAATATAATAGGTTCAGATCTGAAATCATGGCACTCGGGCCCTAGTCACAAGCATTGAGCATAGCAATGTCATAGCAACATCAATCTCAGAACATAGTGGATACTAGGGATCAAACCCTAACAAAACTAACTCGATTACATGATAGATCTCATCCAACCCATCACCGTCTAGCAAGCCTATGATGGAATTACTCACACACGGCGGTGAGCATCATGAAATTGGTGATGGAGGATGGTTGATGATGATGACGGCGACAGATTCCCCTCTTCGGAGCCCCGAACGGACTCCAGATCAGCCCTCCCGAGAGGTTTTTGGGCTTGGCGGCGGCTCCGTATTGTAAAACGCGATGAATCCTTCTCTTTGATTTTTTTCTCCCCGAAAGTGAATATATGGATTTGGAGTTGAGGTCGGTGGAGCGTCAGGGGGCCCACGAAGTAGGGGGCGTGCCCAGGGGGGCAGGCGCGCCCCCACCCTCGTGGATAGGGTGTGGGCCCCTTGACATGGATTTTTCTTCCAGTATTTTGTATATTTAACAAAAAGATGTTCCGTGGAGTTTCAGGTCATTCCGAGAACTTTTGTTTCTGCACATAAATAACACCATGGAAAGTCTGCTGAAAACAGCGTCAGTCCAGATTAGTTCCATTCAAATCATGCAAGTTAGAGTCCAAAACAAGGGCAAAAGTGTTTGGAAAAGTAGATACGACGAAGACGTATCAAACACAAGGAGCATTTGCGTTTAGTTCTCGAGATGCTAAGGGAACATTAGTTATATGTCAAGTTCAGCAAATGTGAGTTTTGGTTGAAGGAAGTTGGATTTCTTTGACATTTTATATCAGGAGAAGGTATAGCAGTTGACCCTACCATGGTTCGGTCCGTCACTGATTGGCTAGCACCCACCTCAGTAGGAGAGATCCGCAATTTTCTTGGACTCGCGGGATACTACCGGAGATTCATTGAGAATTTCTCTAAGATTGTGAAGCCCATGACGGAGTTGTTGAATAAGGACACCAAGTTCAAATGGACAGATAAATGTGAGGCAAGTTCTAGGAGTTGAAAAAACATTTGGTTATAGCCCAAGTGCTGATTTTGCCTGATATATGCAAGGATTTCCAAGTGTATTAGGACACATCTCGCTTAGGACTTGGAGGTGTACTTATGCAAGACGGAAGAGTTGTTTCATATTCCTCACGCCAGCTTTGACCGCATGAGTTGAACAATGCCACGCATGATTTGGAGTTAGCAGTTGTAGTGCATGCGCTCAAGACCTATAGACATTTTCTTATTGGAAATCATTGTGATGTGTACACGGATCATAAGAGTTTGAAGTACATTTTCACACAGAAGGAGTTGAATCTCAGGAAAAGGAGATGATTGCAGCTTATAAAGGATTACAATATGAAGTTACACTATCATCCAGGGAAGGACAATGTCGTAGCAGACGCTTTGAGCTGGAAGAGTTATGCCAATACCCTCGTGAGCGAAGGATTTCCAAAGGAGTTAGCTGAAGATCTCAGGGAGCTTCGTTTGGTGATAGTTCCTAGAGGTTTTGTGGCAGCATTGGATGTTCAGTCGACAATATTGGGAAAAATTCGAGAAGCTCAGAAGGATGATAGAGAAATTGCTGAGATAAAGGAGAAGATGAGCAAAGGAAAAGCCAAAGGTTTTCGTGAGGATGAGCTCCACACCTTTTGGTTTGAGGACCGTGTTTATGTGCCCAATAATGCAGAGATCGGGAAGTTGATACTACTGGAAGCTCATGACTTGCCGTACTGATCAATACACCCCAGAAACACCAAGATGTATTTGGATTTAAAGGAGCATTTCTGGTGGACTGGTATGAAGAAGGATATTGCCGAGTATGTAGCCATATGTGATGTATGTCACAGAGTGAAGGCAGAACATTAGAAGCCAGCAGGATTACTGCAGCATATGCTGATACCCGAATGGAAGTGGGATAAGCTTGGCATAGATTTTATCACCGGATTACCCAGGACCCGATTGGGATATGATTCCATCTGGTTAGTAGTAGATTGTTTGACCAAAGTGGCTCACTTTATCCCAGTGAAAACCACTTATACAAGTGCGAAGTTGGCCAAGATATATATGACCAGGATCGTATGTATGCATGGAGTTCCGGGGACCATCGTATCAGGTAGAGGAACATGGTTCACTTCAAAGTTTTGCCATCAGTTGCACCAGACTTTCGGAACCAGGCTAGAGTTCAGTACAGCCTTTCATCCGCAGACAGATGGACAGACCGAGAGAGTCAATCAAATTCTGGAGGACATGTTGAGAGCTTGTACGCTAGATTATGGATCTAGTTGTGATGATAACTTGCGCTACGCAGAGTTCTCATACAACAGCAGCTACCAAGCCAGTTTGAAGATGGCACCCTTCGAAGATTTGTATGGAAGGAGGTGCAGGACACCGTTAATGTGGGATGAAGTTGGAGGATGTCAGTTGTTTGTACCAGATTTGATCAAAGAGTCAGAAGAGAAGGTTAAATTGATTCGAGATAGACTAAAGGTAGCTCAGTCCAAACAAAAGAGTTATGCAGATTCAAAACGCAAGGAGGTCTACAAAATCGGAGACAGGGCATATCTTCAAGTGTCACCTCTATGAGGAGTTAAACATTTTGGAGTTAAGGGAAAGTTAGCCCCGAGATTTTGAGGACCATACCGAGTTTTGGAACGCATAGGAGAAGTGACCTACAAGTTGGATTTACCCAAGGACTGTCAGGAGTTCATGATGTGTTTCACGCTTCACAGTTGAAGAAGTGCCATGCTGAGATTGCCGATATTCCTCTGAGAGATACAGTGCCCGGCCTGGAAGCAATTCAGTTGGATAGTGATCTGACCTACGAGGAGAAACCAGTCAAGATTGTCGAGTTTGCCAGCCGAGTTACCCGCAGCAAGGTTATCAAGTTTTGCAAAGTTCAGTGGAGCCACCATACCAAGGACAAAGCCACCTGGGAATGAGACGATGATCTACCGAAAGACAACCCACACCTATTCTCTAGCCAACCCGAATCTCGAGGGCGAGATTCACCTTAAGGGGGGTACGTTTGTAACATCCCAAATTTTCAATTTGGAATGTTATACATAGGTCATCATATGCATTTCATATTATATTTGCATTTTGGTTTTGGATCCTAAAAATCCTAACCAACTCAATGACCCACGGAGAGAGTTGGGGATTTTATTATTTTCATATTTGAATTTTCTCAAATATTGAAAAGAAGATCATTTTGGTTTTCATTGTTTTTCTCTCCGAAATATTTGAATATAAAAATAAATGAGAGGAGATAATATGACTTCTCTAAAATAAAAGAAATATAGGAGGAAAAACGTTAAAATCAAATAAATAATTTTATTTGTATTTTATTACTATTTTATTTGAATTAGAAAAATATGCATTTTTCAAAATTGCATTGTAGGCCAAGAATATGTGCTCACTATGTTCTAAATATTCCATTTAAATGGTGAAAATTGTTGTTCGCATTTTTAGTATGTTTTTAATTTTTATTAGGGTTTTCTTGGCGGAATTTTATTTAAAAAAAGTTTTGGACCGACTGGGTCGAAGCCCATCCAGCCCAGCTCCCGTCGCCACTGACCCCGAGCCGGTCTCCGCCTGCCACACGTTGACGTCGCCTACCCGGAGACCACTGCCGCTCTTGCCCCTTCTCCAAGCCGCCCCGCCCCTCCCCTCCTTATAAGC
>NC_057812.1:692432529-692480367 GCF_018294505.1 Triticum aestivum
TTATAAGCCGCCACCCCCGCCCCCACATCGCTTCCCGAGCCGCGACAGCCCACAGCCGTAGCAGCGACCGCAGCCGCCGTTGCCGCCCCGCGCAGCCTCTGCCACGCCACCCCACCGTCGCCCCGCACAGCCGCCCCGCCCGCCGGAAGACGCCGGAGATGCGCCGGACTTCGTGGATCTCACCGCCGGTTTTTTTGGTTTAGGTAAAAATCGCCCGGTTTTCTTCAAAACCCTAGATCGGTTTTTTTATTTAGATCGGTTTGGTTTTTTCTCGGTTTAGTTCGTTTGCGAATGTTCATTCGTTTGTTCGTTCTAACGAACGAATTCGCCAGTTCTTCTCTGTTAGCGGACGTTCGTCCGATAGATTTTTCATTTTATTTTCTTTTTGGCCAGGGACCTATCCATGATTATTTTTATCGCAGATTAGCCCCTGATCTTCAAACCCTCGCCTTTTCTTAACTGTTTGCCCAAATCCAGTGACACCAATGCCAAAATCTTCATCTCGAGCCCCTCTTTTTGTTTAATCGACTTGAACAAGGTTTTGACAATTTAAAATTTGGTTTCAAGCATATTTGAATTCGAGGTTCTTTTGACCGTAGTTTCAATTCTGTAGCTCCGATTTGATTGATTCTTTTTGCAAATCAAAGCTTTTCAATTGAACTTTCAGACATGATCTTCTTATTTGAAGTTTTACCCGTGCATCTATTCTTGTGCTCTTATGTATGCTATAGTTAGTTTGCGATAGAATTCCCGAAGTGCGAAGCGTGCTACTACGAGTCTCTAGGGTTTGCAGATCGTCAGCAAGGCAAGTAACACATTGATCATACTATTTTTATATCCAGTTTTTATGCATTAGTTACAACCCTCAAACATTGCATGAGTAGGATCTCTTAACATGTGGGTATTGGGAAGTAGTTGATGAGGTAGAACCTATTGCCCTTTTATTATCAAACCCTTGGGAGTTACTTCTACGTTATGCTTATATTGCCATGCTATGCTCGTAGACGTGGATTGGGTTTGAGTGTATCCGAGACAGATGTGAGATTGTTAATTTAATGGTTAACTTAAGGTGGCTACTTAAACACACATCCGGGTGGATTGGTTGCGGGCACCTGGGGATATACCAATGCTTTCCTTTTGGTTCGCCACCCAGGTTCAAAGGGATCATAAGATTATTCATGCTAGAAACTTCCATGTGCAGCCACAAGCTATTATGGGCTCTTGCATAGTTGATTATGTTGCATGACCTCTTTCAGTGGTGGGCTAGCAGATGTAGGGGAAAGTAGGTGTAACTATCCACCCAGAGTAAAGAGTTAATGCTTCTAAAAGATTGTGTCTCGGTCATCCGTTTCTCAAACACCATGCAGTGCGGGAAATACAACGGAGGAGATCGAGTCTTGTGGGGAAAAGTGCGCAAACCTCTCCAGAGTGTACAAACTAATCATGGTTAGTCGTGTCCCCGGTTATGGACAATCTTGAGTATCTGGTTCTTGGATTATCATGTTGATCTCATCACTCTAAATTAATTTTGTTGGGTTGATAATTACTTGTTTAATTGGGATTGAGATGGGGATTTACCATTCTCAATATTTATCAACTACCATGATAGTTAAACAAAATATATTCCTTTGTTGTAGGGAAAAATTGGCTTTTCGCAAAACATTATAACCATAGAGCCCCCACCAGCCATATATGCATGTAGTGATAGCATTTACATTGTTCATTGCTCTACTGTGTTATATTGCCAGCATATTCCATGTGCTGACCCATTTCGGGCTGCAACATATCATGTTCCAGACTTTTCAGACAAAGAGTAAAGTGCGCTAGGTCGTTGTCGTGCACTCAGCTATGCCGTTGGAGTTGATGGACTCACTTTATCTTCCAAGCCTTCCGTTGTTGTCATATTTAGATGGCCTTAAGGCATATTTATTGTAATAAGTTCTCTTTTGAGACGTTCGATGTAATAAGTGTGTGATTGAACTCTGTTATAAATCCTTCAAGTACTATGTGTGTCAGCATTACCAATCTAGGGATGACACTTATACACAGAGATTTGACCGTCTGAGGTCGGATCGCTACATTGGTTCGGGCTATTAACGGGTTATTGGATCCATACCGGAACCCGATAGCTTAACAGTGGCCCGGTATGGTGGATGTCACATGCCGGTTACCCTTGACAAAAGCACTTCCATGACGTGCCATTTATCGTCATGGAAGTGGAAACTTCCGTGATGATAATTTTGGTATTGTCATGGAACACTTCTATGATAGTACATGTATGAGTATCTTGATTCTGTCATAAAATCGTCATGGATGTACATGCATGACAGAAAAACGTGACCTACTGTGACAAACTCGTATCATAACGGAAGTGGTGTTTTTTGTAGTGTAGGCAAATTAATAGGCTTTGGAGATGCCCATCAATTGATATCGATGCAAGTGAGTACGGATTGCCATGCAAGGGATGCACTAGAGCTATAAGTGTATGAAAGCTCAAAAAGAAACTAAGGGGGTGTGCATCCACCTTGCTTGCTCATGAAGACCTAGGGCAATTTAAGGAAGCCCATCATTGGAATATACAAGCCTAGTTTTATAATGTAAATTCCCACTAGTATATGAAAGTGATAAAATAGGAGACTCTCTATCATGAAGAACATGGTGCTATTTAAAAGCACAAGTGTGAAAAAGGATTGTAACATTGTCCCTTCTCTTTTTTTCTCTCATTTTTTCTTTGGGCTTCTTTTTTATTTTGGCTTCTTTGGCCTCTTTTATTTTCTTAAAGTCCGGAGACTCGTCCCAACTTGTGAGGGAATCATAGCTTCCATCATCCTTTCCTCACATGGGACAATGCTCTAATAATGACGATCATCACAATTTTATTTACATACAACTTCAAGAATTACAAATCGATACTAGAACAAAATATGACTCTATATGAATGCCTCATGCATATGAGAACAATATGACAATGATGGTATGTGTCATAATAAAACAGAATAGTGGAAGTTGCATGGCAATATATCTCGGAATGGGTATGGAAATGTCATAATAGGTAGGTATGGTGGTTGTTTTGAAGAAGGATGTATGGTGGGTTTAATGCACAGGCGAAAGTTGCGCGGTACTAGAGATGCTAGCAATGGTGGAAGGGGGAGAGTGTGTATAATCCATGGACTCAACATTGGTCATAAAGAACTCACATACTTATTACAAAAGCTTATTAGCCATCAAAAAAGTACTAATACGCATGCTCCTAGGTGGATAGAGTTAGGAAAGACAATCGCTCGTCCCCGACTGCCACTCATAAGGAAGACAATCAAAGAATAAATCATGCTCCGACTTCATCACATAACGGTTCACCATACGTGCATGCTACAGGAATCACAAACATTAACACAAGTATTTCTACCAATCCACAGTTACTCACTAGCATGAATCTAATATTACCATCCTTATATCTCAAAACAAATGCAAGGAATCAAACTTCTCATATATTCAATGCTCTTTATATGAATTTTCTTTTATATCCCTCTTGGATGCCCGTCATATTAGGACTAAATTCATAACCTAAGAAAATTACCATGCTATTCAAGACTCTCAAAATAATATACGTGAATCAAGAGAGTTCAAAAATTTCTACAAAATAAAACCACCGCCGTGCTCTAAACTGATATAAGTGAAGCACTAGAGCAAACTGCCTAGCACAAAAGATACAAGTGAAGCACATAGAGTGTTCTAAAAAATTCACGATTAAAGCTTGTCCTCACAAAAGGTCTCTATAGCAAGGATGGTTGTCGCAAACTAAAAAGCAAAGACTCATATCATACAAGACGCGCCAAGCAAAACACATATCATGTGGTCAATAAAAATATAGCCTCAAGTAAATTTACCAATGGATTGAAGACAAAAGAGGGGATGCCATCCTGGGCATCCCCAAGCTTAGATGCTTGGTTGTTCTTGAATATTACCTTGGGGTGCCTTGGGCATCCTCAAGCTTAGGCTCTTGTCACTCCTTATTCTGTAGTCCATCAAAACTTCACCCAAAAAATATTCCTGTAACTCCAAAAATTCTGAAAAATCAGGACAATCTAGGCAATTTGTATATCAATATTTTGTAAAAAAAACTAAAGAATTTATCATGTTCCAGCAGCTCAGATCAATTCTATGACTGGGCACAAAAGTTTCTGTTTTTTAGCAAAATCAAATTAACTATCACCATGACCACCCCCAAGGTCTTACTTAGCTCAAACACTAATTAAAACACCAAAAAATAATAACTACAGAAGTAATAATGTGTATACTCATAAAAATAGAAAATTAAAATATTGGGTTGTCTCCCAACAAGTTCTTTTTAAAGCCTTTTAGCTAGGCATTGATAAATTTAAAGATGCTCACATTAAGGACAAAAAATTGAAGCACAAAGAGAGCATCATATAGCATGTGAAAAGCAAGTTTAAGTCTAACATACTTCCTATGCATAGGCATTTTATAGGGAAAATATTTATCAAGACAATCAAAAACTAGCATATGCAAGGAAGAAGAAGGAAACAATAGCAATCTCAACATAAGGAGAGGTAATTTAGTAACATGAAAATTTTTACAACCATATTTTCCTCTCTCATAATAATTACATGTAGGATCATAATCAAATTCAACAATATAACTATCACATAAAATATTCTCTTCATGATCCACATGCATGCCAAGTTGACACTCTTCTAAAATAGTGGGATTATCCTCAAATAAAGTCATGACCTCTCCAAGCCCACTTTTGTCAAAAAATTCATACGATTGATCATACTCCAAAGTAGTGGCATCATTATTACCTAGAGTTGACACTCTTCCAAACCCACTTTCAATATTATAGCAACCATATTCATCATGAGGCATAAATAAATTTTCAAGATCATGAGAAACATTATCACCCCAATCATGATAATTGCAATAAGTAGTGGACATGGCAAAAATCGCATCCCCAATCTTAGGGTTTTGCATATTATTAGCACAATTGACATTAATAGAATTTATAATAACATCATTGCAATCATGCTTTTGTTTGAAGGAGCTATTGTGAATCACTTCATAAATTTCTTCTTTTAACACTTCATCACGAATTTCAGATTCACAAATTTCAACCAAAACTTCATAAAGATATTCTAGTGCACTCAAATCACTAGCAATTGGTTCATCATAGTTGGATCTTTTAAAAATATTAGCAACTGGATGAAGATCCATAAACACCTTTTTTTCTTTGCTTCTGATTTCAACAAACACACAATTATGGCAAGCAAAATAGCAAACAAACCAAGCAAGACATAAGGGCAAATGGAAAATATTTTTGTATTTTTCTGAAAACGTTGTAGAAGTGGGGGAGAAGAAAACGAGAGGCAGATGGCAAATAATGTAAGTGCAATAGATGAGAGTTTATGATAGGTACTTGGTAGGCTTGATGTAGAACCTCCCCGGTAATGAACCCAGAAATTCTTCCTGCTACTTCTTGAGCTTGCATTGATTTTTCCCTTGAAGAGGAAAGGGTGTTGCAGCAAAGTAGAGATAAGTATTTCCCTTAGTTAAGAACCAGGGTATCAATCCAGTAGGAGGCACAAGCAAGTGTCCAATATATGCACCTACACAAACTAACAAACACTTGCACACAATGCGAAAAGGGGGTTATCAATCCCACCACGGTCATGGACAAGAGTGAGATCTAAAAGATATAGATATAAAAGATAAATAAAAGAGAAAACTAAAGTAAATATAAATAAATAGAAGTAAGGTGATTTTTGGTTTTTTGGTTTATAGATATGAAAATATATGATGCAAACTAGACACGGGGGGCATAGGTTTCACTAGTGGCTTCTCTCTTGAATAAAGCATATGGCAGGTAAACAAATTATTGTCGATTAATTGATAGAAAAGTGCATAATTATGACGATATCTAAGGCAATGATCATGAATATAGGCATCACATCTGTGACAAGTAGACTGACTCCTGCCTGCATCTTCTACTATTACTCCACACATCGACCAACTCCTGCCTGCATCTAGAGTATTAAGTTCATAAGAACAGAGCAACGCTTTAAGTAAGATGACATGATGTAGAGGGATAAACTCAAGCAATATGATATAAACCCCATCTTTTTATCCTTGATGGAAATAATACAATACGTGCCTCGCTACCCCTTCTGTCACTAGGTGAGGACACCGCAAGATTGAACCGAAAACTAAGCAAAGTACAGAGTTTGAAGTACAATGCCATCCTGGCCGATGAATACAACAGATCGTTTCTAGTGGTTGATGGCGGAAGTGGTTTGAGGTTCATCAGTGGCCATGGGACTCCATTTCCCACAAGAACAGCTGACTAGGATAACTCCTATCTTCGTGAGGCTGCTATCACCATTGCGTATGCCCCGGGGTTGTCATCGCAAGGCTCCTCTCCAGGCAAGAAATCTGGCCAAGACAATAGCCAGGGACAAGCCAGTGAGTACTTTGAATGTACTCGCAAACATCATGAACACGGGTATAATATAGCAAAAGACAAACATGCTCTGAAATTCTCTATGATCATAACATCAGTCATAAATGAAAATCATGATGCATGCAAGTGGGTTATTCATGTAAAATATGACTATGCAATCAGAGAGCTGAAATAGATTGCACCGATCGGGTGTCTGGAGCGACGCCTCGAAAGGATAGTAATATAAAGCATGCCTCAGTCGGGCGTCTGAGCGACACCACATAACGGGCTTATAAGTAAATTAAATGACAAGCATGCCACAGTCGGGCATTTGAGCGACACCACATAAAGGGCTTATAAGTAAATTAAACAACAAGCATGCCACAATCGGGCGTCTGAGCGACACCACATAAAGGGCTTATAAGTAAATTAAATAACAAGCATGCCACAGTCGGGCGTCTGAGCGACACCACATAAAGGGCTTATATAAGAATAGTTATAGTGAATATCCAAGAGGTAGAACCGTCCCGGGGATACTCAATAATCCAAATAATACAAATGGTTAGTCCACAATAATGATAATCATAACCATCCTAAGTCACTATTCATGATCAATGTTCTGGTTTAGCAGTTTCTCCTTCGAAGACCGACACTAAGACCGACACTTGACCCATCCCAGACTATAATCTTTAACCATGGACACGGCTATTCGAATAGACATAATCTCTGCAGAGGGTGTACTCTTTACCCACGAGTAACATATTTCTTTAGTCCATTGGGACTAATTCCGTCTACGGTCTTTTGATTGAAAACACACCTAACCGCACACACCAGCCTAACTCACCGGTGTCTGGAATCACCCTTGACACCTGTTAAGCAAAACTCTAAGTGGGGAGGCTACAACCTCGACTAGCATGGGATCACAAAATTTATATCGCGCGCAAACTAGGGGAGCTACCCCTTCGGCAACAACCAAAAACACCCATGCCTCCGGACTAGGTGGCATGCCTACCGGATGCCTCCGGTATCTTCCACCATTTCCTCTCTGTACGGTGTGTGCTAGGACAGGGGTTGAGAATCTACTAAACCATACCCTACCTATGGTAGGGACAAGTGGTAGTACAAAACAAGTATGGGGGTTATTAGAACAAGACTCGATCTACGGTCGACTCGGGTGGTTCAAGTATTCCCTGCATGATTAGCATAACCAATATGTTTCAACCAACGGACAGAATAACCACTCCTCATACCTCATCATGCCATACCGGACACAACCATCTTGACGAGGAACTAGAGTTAAGCCCGTGGCTACCCAAGACAGAGACCTTCCCGGCTTCCTTCCGGTAGGCATGAAAGGCATATGAGGGTGAATACTATCACAAATGTATCAAACTCCAATAGCATGAAATCATCAATATGCACTCATGGGTATGATCATATCATCCCATCAAAATAACAGATACTCCGTGTTAAGGTGGTGTTGTATCAAAACACACACAATATTATGCCAGGGTTCAGAATGCTTGCCTTCAAGTTGTGGAGAGGCAGGGTGCATTCCAAAACTTTTGAAAGTTTTCTTACTTCTCTCCATAATCCTATTTTAATAAAATTTGAATTAACACATAGATTCAAAACAGTACAAAAAAGTTGTTTGTAAAACTTTCAAATAAATATGAAAATAAACTGGACAAAATTTGAGAAACAACAGAAAGAGAATCAAGTCAATTGGACTTATATTTAAAAATTTATAGCCAGTCAAAATTCTGTTTTTAAATAAAACCAGAAAAAGAAAACGTTTCGGGGGGGTTTACGCTTTCTGTTTAGCGAAGACGTATTCAGTGGAATACGCCTCCACTTAAGCAATGTTTTGGCGGGGCTGGGTCACTAACAGTCGGTCCCTTGGGCCCATTGGTCAGGTTTGACCAGTCACCCGCGCCTCCTTCCCCCTCTGGCCGAGTAGAGGCGGGGCTCCAGTGATCAATGCCGGCGATTGGTGGAACCTTGCGAGACTCCGAGGGCAGGGATGGATCCACTGGTTCAGGGCGGTCCTTCCGGTGGTCGACTGGCCGACAGGGACTGAGGGAGTCACCGGCGGTGACCTTTGCAGCGGAGATGGCTTCGGGAGGGATTAGGAGTTTGAACTATCGTGGTTCCCGATCGTGTTTGAGAGGTTGGGCGGCTCCGCTAGGTCCAGGGGAAGAGGATGGTGGCACTGGATGGGCGGGGGAGGCTCTGCTTGCTACTAATTGAACCAGAGCGTGGCGGCGGCCGAACCTGCCGGAGATGGGGCAGGGAGGGGCCTCTGACCAACTGGGAGGAGGGGAGGCTTCCTACTGCTCGAACGAGGCTGCTGACGAGCTTAGGCATGATCGGGAGGGCTATATATAGCTCGGAGAGGTCGGTTCCCGTTGCCGTGGATAAGAACGCCGGCGAACCGCCGTTCTGTTGCAGCAGGGCGATGTGGAGGCGGTTGGGGCTGGTCGCGCATCTCGACGAGCTCCCTACTGCTCAAGGGGGCGAGCTGGCACGCGTGTATGGCTCGGGCGGCGCCGTCCACCGCAGTGGTGTGCTGTGGACTCCGGCGTGCCGCCAAGGGGGCTCTAACTGCGGCGCTGTAGGGTGCCAAGGTGGCCTGGAGGGTTCTGGTGAGTGGACGGGAACGAGGCGTGGCTCTACGGGCACGCGAAGGCCAGGGTCAAGGCCAGGGTTAAGACGCGGCGGCTCCGTGCGCACGCGTGCAAAACGTGCGCTCTGGGCGCGCCCAGAGCACGCACGCCAAGTGCTCGACGCTATGCCAATGCGCCCTAGGCCTCTCTGATGCCTCTGCAACTAAACAGAACTAGGTTATTGATCACAAGGGAGCTAATAGACATGTTGGTAAGGTCATTAGAGCATCATCCTAATGCAAGTCTAAAAGCATGCCAAAACTGGCCATGCTCCTAACCTGTTCGATGAAATGCCAAGGGCATCTAGGCATCTCTTGGGGTGGCCAAAATCTCCAGATTGGGGTCTCTTTAGATGTAGGTGATGGTGGCAAGGTTAGTTGGTCAAAGCTAGAAACTTGTTAGTGCAAGTTCTTGAGAAAATCAAATCTGGACAGAAAGAAAATGGTATTATTTCATGTACCAAATATGCTTCAATGGGTCCAACCTGCTGGACTTAAGGGTTTGGTAGGGTGGTCTATAAGCAGGAAAAAGAATCACAACAAAAAGGGCAAGTTAAAATATGGTTGCAGTACAAATCACCAAGCTGGACCAGAATGAAGATGAGGATGATTTACTCAAATTTTACAAAGAACATCAGTGGGTTTTTGCATAAATATGAATTTTATGTATCTACTGTCATCTCCAAACATTAAGAAAGAAATTTAAAGAATTTTGGTTGGAATTTTATAAAAGTGATTTGAAAAAATCTCCAATGCAAAGTGATTTGAAAAACATCACATGACATCCCCAAATTTCCATTAAGCTAAAAATCTCCAATGAATAGAAGATATTTTTTCATAAAAGTGATTTGAAAAACATCACATGACATCCCCAAATTTTGGTTGGAATTTTAAATAAATTTATCATAGGGTTGCAGTGCAAAAGAGGCTCTAAAACTAATGAAAAGTCATTTTTAAAGAAATAAAACTCAGGGGAAAATAATTGTATAAATAACTCTACTGATAAAGGAAATGTTTTTCTTGAGAGGGTTTACAAGACCAACAATACATTTGGAAAGTTTCCACTTGGTAGAAACTCCACAATATCAAAGAAAAGAATGGTTCTCAGATCAAAGAAAATCCAGAAAATGAAAAATTTAATTTCCTGGCAATTTTTTTTTGTAAACAAATCCTGTTCAAATTTTTTTTGGGCTATTACAGTACACATCCGGCTGACCCGGCAGTAACAATCGCAGAGGTGCTCCCCTTATGCCCTAGCCGAATTAACGAGAACGTAGGGCATAAATACAAGAGCCAGGCAACCCAGCTTGGCCAAAACTTAAGTCATATCGATGCATGGCGAAAAAAGGTACATGCAGAAGTATAACACATGTGCGAGGCATGAGGCCCAGATAAATAATTAAGCTTCTATGAAAGAAGCCCCCAGGTATGATGAGCGCGGCTAGCGCATCTATAATGTGCAAGCGAGGCACAAGTTGGCCCTTGAAGTCCTAGAGAAAGAATAAAAGAAAGAAAGATAATGTATATGCAAAAAATGGACAGAGGAAGGGGACGAACATAGAGTCCGGCGCTAGGCATAGAATCTTTGGAGCCTGGCCTCGTTCCGTGGGTTCGGCTCGAGTCGATTAGTCGATGCATCCCGCAGTCGGTACGCTCCACCGGTCAGAACTTGGTCAATAATGAAGGGACCTTCCCATTTGGGCTCAAGCTTGTTCTTTTTCTTATCCGGCAGGCGTAGAACTAGTTCGCCAACATTATAAGTTTTGGCCCGTACCTCTCTGCTTTGGTATCTACGAGCCTGTTGCTAATAAAATGCGGAACGGGCTTTTGCTACGTCGCGCTCCTCCTCCAAGGTGTCCAGACTGTCCTGCCGATCAAGCTCGGTTTCTCTTTCTTCGTAAATGCGCACCCGAGGTGAGTCATGAAATTATGTCACAGGGCAAGACTGCTTATGTGCCGTACACCATAAAGAAGGGTGTATATCCAGTACTACGATTCGGCGTGGTCCACAGCCCCCCAGAGTACGCAGTCGAGCTCCTCTACCCAGTGCGTGTTAGACTCTGTTAAGGAACGCACTAATATGGGTTTAATGCCACTCATTATAAGACCGTTTGCTCGCTCAACTTGGCTGTTGGTTTGTGGGTGATAGACTGAAGCATAATCGAGCTTGATGCCCATTTTGCTGCACCAGAGTTTTACCTCATCGGTAGTGAAGTTCGTGCCGTTGTCAGTGATGATGCTATGGGGGATGCCATAACGGTGTAGGACCCCCGATATGAAGTCTATCACTGGACCGTATACGACTGTTTTAACAGGTTTGGCCTCTATCCATTTGGTGAATTTATCCACCATCACCAGTAAGTATTTTTTCTTATGGGTTCCCCCTTTAAGGGGACCAACCATGTCAAGCCCCTAGACCGCGAAGGGCCACGTAATGGGGATTTTTTGGAGGGCTGTGGGTGGCATGTGGCTTTGATTTCCAAACAGGAGGGAAGCGGCACAATGTTGGACCAAGTCCTGTGCATCTGCC
Source organism: Triticum aestivum (assembly GCF_018294505.1). Lineage (NCBI taxonomy): Eukaryota > Viridiplantae > Streptophyta > Magnoliopsida > Poales > Poaceae > Triticum > Triticum aestivum. The sequence continues at coordinate 692,444,179 of NC_057812.1, forward strand.
CGGGCCATTGGCCAATAGAATCATGTACGGAAGGCCTTGCTTACAAGAGCCCGGGCTGCGGCGTGGTGACCGCCGAGTCCGGCGTGGATTTCTGCCAAAAGGTTCCGCCCTTCCTCTTCGGAGATGCACCTTTGAAGGACTCTGGTAGTGCTTTTTTATACAATTCTCCCTCATGGACCTTGTAGGCCTTAGATCGCCGCACTATGCGGCGTGCCTCATTTTCGTCCTCCAGAAGTTCCTGCCTAGTTAGGTAGGCCAGGAATGGTTCTGTCCACGGGGCTATGATGGCCCTTATTACGTGGGCTGAAGGTGTTATTTCGGTGGAGGAGCCTCCGATTGTGTCAGAGTGTTCGGTATCGGGCATTTTGGCCGGGTCCGGACTATTGTTACCGGTGTCCCCTTCCCATACTATGGATGGCTTGAACAGCCTCTCCAGAAATATGTTGGGGGGACCGCATCACGTTTTGCATCGATGCGGACGAGGATATCCGCCGCCTGATTGTTTTCCCGAGCCACATGGTGAAATTCGAGCCCCTCGAACCGAGCTGGTATTTTTAGGACGGTGTTTTGGTAGGCCGCCATTTTCGGATCCTTGGCGTCAAAATCTCCATTTATTTGGGATATTGCGAGGTTTGAATCCCCACGCACCTCCAGGCGTTGAATGCCCATGGAGACTGCCATCCGAAGACCATGCAACAGAGCTTCATATTCGGCTGCGTTGTTGGAGTCTGTATACAATATTTGCAGCACGTACTGAATGGTATCTCCGGTTGGGGACGTCAGGACGACGCCATCCCCTAGACCAGCCAGCATTTTAGAACCGTCGAAGTGCATGATCCTATTGGAGTATGCATCGTACTCTTTAGGGAGTTCGGCCTCCGTCCATTCGGCAACAAAGTCGGCCAATACTTACAACTTAATGGCTCTTCGAGGTTTGTATGTTATGTCGAACGGGAGGAGCTCAATGTCCCATTTAGGAATCCGGCCCATAGCGTCAAGGTTGTTTATAATATCATTAAGTGGCACTTCCGAGGCTACTATAATCGAACACTCTTGAAAGTAGTGTCGCAGCTTCCGGGATGCCATGAATACCGCATAGGCTATCTTTTGATAATGTGGGTACCGTGATTTTCATGGAGCGAGGACAGTGGATACATAGTATACCGGCTTTTGAAGAGGGAATTTATGTCCGTCAGCTTCTCGTTCGACGATGAGCACTGCGCTTACAACTTGATGAGTTGTCGCAATGTACAACAACATTGGTTCGCTGATGTTTGGCGCGGCCAGGATTGGGTTGGTTGCCAAAATGGACTTTATTTCTTCCAATCCGTCTGTGGCAGCGTCCGTCCACTCGAAGTGTTCGGTGCGCTGAAGGAGGCGATAAAGGGGTAAAGCCTTTTCTCCTAAGCGGGCGATAAAGCGGCTTAGAGCCGCCACACATCCAGTTAACTTATGGATTTGTTTGAGGTCTGTTGGGGTAGCCAACTATGACAAAGCTCGGATTTTGGCCAGATTAGCTTCAATACCTCTACTAGAGACAATGAAACCCAGGAGCTTTTGGGCTGGTATGACGAAAACGCGTTTTTCCGGATTGAGCTTGATGTCGTATGTTCGGAGGTTGTCGAATGTGAGCCTCAAGTCGTATATCAAAGAGTCGACATGTTTGGTTTTGACGACCAGGTCGTCTACATATGCTTCTACTGTTTTGCCGATTTGTTTCTCCAGACATGTCTGAATCATGCGCTGATATGTTGCGCCGGCGTTTTTGAGCCCAAAAGGCATTGTGTTGAAACAAAAGGGACTGTATGGTGTGATGAATGTCGTTGCGGCTTGGTTGGACTCCGCCATCTTGATTTGGTGGTAACCGGAGTATGCGTCAACGAAACACAATGACTCGTGTCCTGCGGTAGCATCAATAATTTGATCAATGCGGTGGAGGGGGAAGGGATCCTTTGGGCAAGCTTTATTGTGGTCCTTGAAATCGACACAAAGGCGCCAGGATTTATCCTTCTTTGGTACCATCACCAGGTTTGCTAGCCAGTCCGGGTGTTCTATTTCTCTGATGAATCCGGCCTCCAATAACTTGGCTAGTTCTTCTCCCATGGCTTGTCTCTTAGGTTCAAAGAAATGCCGAAGAGCTTGCTTGACCGTCTTGAATCCCTTTAGGATGTTGAGGCTATGCTCGGCCAGCCTGCGTGGGATTCCTGGCATGTCTGAGGGATACCAGGCGAATATGTCCCAATTCTCGCGCAGGAACTCTCGTAGTGCAGCATCCACAACGGGGTTTAAATGTGCCCCAATGGAGGCTGTTTTTGTAGGGTCCGTTGGGTGGACTCGGAATTTGACTATTTCATCCGCTGGTTTAAAAGAGGTGGACTTGGATCTCTTATCGAGGATCATGTCGTCCTTGTCCACAGTGGAGCGTAGCGTGGTTAATTCCTCGAACGAGGGGGCTTCGGATAATGCCTCGAGGGCCAGTGCGGTGTTTTGTTTTCGGTAGAGAGTGCTGTGTCCGGATCACTGGTGAGGGTGATGATTCCGTTGGGCCCGGGCATTTTGAGCTTCATGTACCCATAATGGGGCACGGCTTGGAAGATCGTGAACGCCTCACATCCTAAAAGGGCGTGGTATACACTGCTGAACGGGGCCACTTGAACGGGACCTAGTGTGATTTTCCCAGTGCATCATGCCTCCCGACTGGGTATGATTCCCCTGAAGGTTGTGCTACTTTGTTCAATGCGGTTCTGGTCTATTTCCATTTTTTGAAGAGTTTCCTCATAGATGAGGTTTAATCCGCTGCCGCCGTCCATGAGTACTTTGGTGAGTCGAAAGCCGTCCAAAATTGGACTGAGGACCAGTGCAGCTGGTGCTCACGCTGTTCGGAATTTAGGTTCGTCACTGGCATTGAAGGTAATAGCCGTGTCACTCCATGGATTTATTGCTTCTACGTGGCAGATTTCGGCCATGTTGCGGAATGTTCGCTTGCACCTATTATTTGACGCAAAGGTCTCAAAGACTGTTAACACCGTATTGTTATCCACGGGATGGTGCTCTGTGGCGTTTGGGATAACAAATCCTCACTGAGGGAGTCCTGGATTAGGGGGTGTTCGGGTAGCCGGACTATACCTTCAGCCAGACTCCGGGACTATGAAGATACAAGATTGAAGACTTCGTCCCGTGTCCGGATGGGAATTTCCTTGGCATGGAAGGCAAGCTTGACGATGCGGATATTCAAGATCTCCTACCATTGTAACTGACTCTGTGTAACCCTAACCCTATCCGGTGTCTATATAAACTGGACGGTTGTAGTCCGTAGGACATCAACTCCATATACGATAATCATAGCATAGGCTAGCTTCTAGGGTTGAGCCTCCTTGATCTTGTGGTAGATCAACTCTTGTACTACCCATATCATCAATATTAATCAAGAAGGAGTAGGGTATTACCTCCATCGAGAGGGCCTGAACCTGGGTAAAAACATCGTGTCCCTTGTCTCCTGTTACCATCCGGCCTTGACGCACAGTTCGGGACCCCCTACCCGAGATCCGCCGGTTTTGACACCGACATTGGTGCTTTCATTGAGAGTTCCTCTGTGTTGTCGCCTTTAGGCCCGATAGCTCCTTTGATCATCAACAACGATGCGGTCCAGGGTGAGACTTTTCTCCCCGGACAGATCTTCATCTTCGGTGGCTTCGCAGTACGGGCCAATTCGCTTGGCCACCTGGAGTAGATCGAAAGCTACGCCCCTGGCCATCAAGTCAGGTTTGGAAGCCTAAATTACATGGCAGACATCCATGGAGATTTGATCTTCGATGGATTCGAGGCACACCCAAGTGCGCCGCACTGTCTCGCGGGGCATGATCTAGCTCTGTCACCGAACAGTATCCCGAAGGCCGCAAATGCACCAGCTCTGACCCTTAATTCAGAGCCAGTTGTGTCAGTCGAGGATGAGCGTTTGCACGTCACCTCGGGGGCTACGATCTCAAAGGCGATCGAGCCGAACGCCGGCCCCACACTCCGCGTGACTCATGACTCCGAGGATCCGGACTCCTCTCCGGACTCCGAACCACGCGCGCCCCTGCCGATCGAATCCGAATGGGCGCCAATAATGGAGTTCACCGCCGCGGACATCTTTCAGCAGTCGCCTTTTGGCGACAGCCTGAATTCTCTCAAGTCTCTCTCTTTATCAGGAGAGCCCTGGCCGGATTACGGTCAGCGAGGATGGGATACGGACGATGAAGAAGTTCAAAGCCCACCCACCACCCACTTTGTAGCCACTGTCGACGATTTAACCGACATGCTTGACTTCGGCTCCGAAGACATCAACGGTATGGACGACGATGTAGGAGACGAACAGGAACCAACACCTGTAGGGCACTGGAAGGCCACCTCGTCATATGACATATATATGGTGGATACTCCAAAAGATGGAGATGGCGTTGGAATAGCGGGGGATGACACCTCCAAGAAACAGCCAAAGCGCCAGCGTCAGCAGCGCCGCTCTAACTCCCGCCAAAGCAAAAATGGTGATTCCGGCACGGGAGATAGTACTACACCGGATAGCGCCAAAGAACACCCACCACAGCAAGATTCGGCACAGGAAGATGGAAACCAGCCCTCATGAGAGAGTGGTAGACCGAGAGGTCGAGGATGATAACTATATGCCTCCCTCCGAAGACGAGGCAAGCCTCGATGACGACGAATTCGTCGTACCATCAGACCCCGCCAAACAAGAGCGTTTCAAACACAGGCTTTTAGCCACGGCAAGCAGCCTCAAGAAAAAGCAGCAACAGCTTAGAGCTGACAAAGATTTGCTAGCTGATAGATGGACTGAGGTCCTTGCAGCCGAAGAGTATGAACTCGAACGCCCCTCCAAGAGTTACCCAAAGCGCAGGCCGCTACCCCGATCAGAGGAAGAAGCACCTACATTACCAGCGCACGACATGGCAGACCGGCCACCTCGCGGCCGCGATAGAGAGGCCTTTCGGCCCTCAACAGAAGCCATGCCCTGACGCCGCTCAACTAAGGCACGGGAAAATGCGCTAGACCTGCGAGACGTACTGGAGGATAAGGCAAGACAAACAAGATCGATCTACGGACCGCGAAGGCGCCTTACGGCATGTGACGATGATCTTCACTCCGGATACAACAAATCCGGCCGGGCCAAACACAACAGACATAGCTCTTCCGAGCTGCGTCGTGATATATCCCAGTACAGAGGCGCCGCACACCCGCTATGCTTCACGGATGAAGTAATGGATCATAAAATCCCAGAGGGTTTCAAACCCATAAACATCGAATCATACGATGGCACAACAGATCCGGCGGTATGGATCGAGGATTATCTCCTTCACATCCACATGGCACGCGGAGATGATCTACATGCCATCAAATACCTCTTGCTCAAACTTAAAGGACTGGCGCGACATTGGCTTAACAGCTTGCCAGCAGACTCAATCGGTTCTTGGGAGGACCTGGAAGCCGCATTCCTCGACAACTTCCAGGGCACTTACGTGCGACCACCGGATGCCGACGACTTAAGCCACATAATTCAGCAGCCAGAGGAATCGGCCACGCAATTCTGGACACGGTTCCTAACAAAGAAAAACCAGATAGTCGACTGTCCGGACGCAGAGGCCCTAGCAGCCTTCAAGCATAACATCCACTACGAGTGGCTTGCCTGGCACCTGGGACAGGAAAAGCCGAAATCTATGGCAGCCCTCACGATACTCATGACCCGCTTTTGCGCGGGAGAAGACAGCTGGCTAGCTCGCAGTAATAACTTATCAAAGAACCCTAGTAATTCGGATACCAAGGACAAAAGTGGCGGGACACGTCGGAATAAGCAAAAACGCCGCGTTAGCAGCGACAGCAATGAAGACACGGCAGTCAATGCCGGATTCAGAGGCTATAAATCCGGTCAGCGGAAAAAGCCATCCAAAAAGAATACTCAGGGCCCGTCCAGTTTGGACCGAGTAATCGACCGCTTGTGCCAGATACATGGCACCCCCGAAAGGCCAGCCAATCACACTAACAGGGATTGTTGGGTGTTCAAGCAGGCAGGCAAGTTAAGAGCCGAAAACAAAGACAAGGGGCTGCACAACGACGACGAGGAGGAGCCCAGGCCACCGAACAACAAAGGACAGAAGGGTTTTCCCCCACAAGTGCGGACGGTGAACATGATATACGCAACCCACATTCCCAAGAGGGAGCGGAAGCGTGCGCTACGGGACGTATACGCGTTGGAGCTAGTCGCCTGAAAGTTCAACCCATGGTCCTCCTGCCCAATCACTTTTGATCGAAGGGACCATCCCACTAGCATCCGTCATGGCGGCTTCGCCGCATTGGTTCTCGACACAATCATCGACGGATTTCATCTCACAAGAGTCCTCATGGACGGCGGCAGTAGCCTGAACCTGCTTTACCAGGATATAGTGCGGAAAATGGGCATAGATCCCTCAAGGATTAGGCCCACAAAAACGACCTTTAAAGGCGTTATACCAGGTGTAGAAGCCAACTGTACAGGCTCAGTAACACTTGACGTGGTCTTCGGATCCCCGGACAATTTCCGAAGCGAAGAGTTAATCTTCGATATAGTCCTGTTTCGCAGTGGCTATCACGCCCTGCTCAGACAAACCGCATTCGCAAAGTTCAATGCGGTGTCGCACTATGCATATCTCAAGCTCAAGATGCCAGGCCCTCGAGGAGTAATCATGGTCAATGGAAACACCGAACGCTCCCTCTGTACGAAGGAGCACATGGCGGCTCTCGCAGCGGAAGTACAAAGTAGCCTTCTTAGGCAATTCTCCAGTCCGGCCGTTAAAAAGCCAGACACCGCCAATCGCGCCCGGAGTAACCCACAACAGGACCACCTGGCACGTTCTGAGCAAGCGTAGCAATGCGGCCCCAACCCCAGCTCTTGCGACATAGCGAAACCAGTGCCTCGCGTACATAACTACGCCTTTGAAATACCATGGGCACAGGGGAAGGGGCACAATAACGGCATGCCCAAAATACGGCTTAAAACGTACTAGGGGCTGCCGGATTCTTTTTTAATTTTTTTTCTTACTTTTAGGACTCCATACTTCGGACGACCTGCTCGGTAATTCGACTGTCGCACAAACGATACAAGATCCAGGGAGGCAGACAAGCCATGCCGCATTATGGAACTCCCAGGTGGTCTCTGTTACGAGCGGTATACCTGTTTTGAATACAATTCTGCGGCCTGCCCCTGGTCAGGACATGTTAAATAGTCCAATATCTTTTTGCTTATCGCACTATTTGTATCGTTCGGCTTTGATAAATAGCCTCTCTATAAACAATGCATAGCTTTTTGTCTATTTTTCGCATTATCCTCTTTTCACATATATGTTTATTAAATGACATGATTGCATCCGTACACCATGGTACGACAAACACGCCAGGGGCTTCAGTACCCCTCATTATGGTGTGAGAAGTCCGTACACTTTCACAAGTGCGGCACCCCAAACTTATAGCACTATATGCATCGGCTCCGAATCATGATTTGGGTCAATAGTTGGGTTTTCCCGGCTCCTATGTTTTGGTGCCTTACGTTCCGCTATATCGGCTAAGGTAGCACTAGGAGAACCACTGCGATTGTGCCCCGGTTCAGCTGGGTTAAGCACCTCAGTGGAGAAAGCTAAAGCTGACTGTCATGATGAGGCGAGAGACCGGTCGCTGTTCGAGAGGTTTTTCGAGTCCCTAAAGACTTATGCCGCTTCGAGCGAGGAGCTGGCTTTGTCCGGCCAAGGCGTGGATAGCGCCCCGAACTCGGTCTTCCGAACTAGGGGCTTCACCGAAATTTAAAATTATAGAGTTCTATGGCTAAGTGAGAGTGTTCAAGCATTATAGTCCGATTGCCTGGTTCGAAGTGCTGAGCGCCTCCCTCGAAGGACCCAACTATGGGAAAAGAACGCTCAGGTTTATCCCGAACACCCCAGCACTAGTGGCATGGGGGCAGAAGCCGACGATTGGCCATCTCTCAATTTTTTGATAAACGGCCGCACAGAAAGTAATATTTTAAATTCAATAAGCATTGCTTAGCGCACATGAACAAGTTTTCAGCGCACAGGATAAACACGAGAGAGTTCATTCAAAAATCACATCCTTGGTACATTCATCCGCCACAAGGCGGGCACCTGCAAGAACATCCTTGTAGTAGTTCTCGGGCTTACGATGCTCATTCCCCGGCGACGGCCCATCCTTCACAATCTTCTCACCGTCCAGCTTACCCCAGTGCACCTTTGCACGGGCAAGGGCCCGATGGGCACCTTCGATGCAGACGGAGTGCTTGATGACCTCGAGCCTCGGACAGGCCTCCACCAGCCACTGCACCAGCCCGAAATAGCTCCCAGGTAGGGCCTCTTCGGGCCACAGCCGAACTATGAAGCCCTTCATGTCCTGTTCGGCCGCCTTGTGGAGCTCGACCAGCTGTTTCAGCTGGTCGCTCAAAGGCACAGGGTGTCCGGCCTCAGAATACTGCGACCAGAACACCTTCTCCGTCGAGCTGCCCTCTTCAGCTCGGTAGAATGCGGCAGCGTCGGATACGCTGCAGGGAAGATCTGCGAATGCCCCTGGAGAGCTCGAGATTCGGGTAAGTAACAAGTAGTTTACTTTTATATTTCTGCTTTGCATAAAGAATGCCTTACCCGTTGCTATCTTCCTCATCTCCTCCAACTCTTGGAGGGACTTTTGGGCTTCGGCCTTGGCAGACTTGGCAGTCTCAAGGGCCGTCGCGATCTCGAATGCTTGCGCCTTTGACTCAAGCTCCAAACTCTCATGTTTTTTCATGAGAGCCTGAAGCTCTTGCTGCACCTCACCGACCTGAGCCCCAAGTCTGTCTCGCTCGGTGCGCTCTGCGGCCGTTTTCTTTTCAGCCTCAGACAACGCCTGCTTAAGGGTCGCCACCTCAGTCGTGGCCCCTACAATAAGCAGTACAATTATGTTATTTTTTTTGCAATCACGCCTTTTTATAGGCACTTTTTCTGTAAGGTATTTATTACCTTCTCTCTCCTCGAGCCGCCGCTTGGCAAGGCCGAGCTCTTGCTCGGTCCGCTCGAGGTCCTGCTTCGGACACCCACCTCCGCAGTCAGTGCGGCGGTGGATAGCAGCGAAGCCTGCATACGCATATTGACTCTTTTTTGTTAGACTCCTGCGATATTTAATAGATCCTCTATTCGGCTTTTCTTTCCGAATGCCAAACAGAGCATCAGGGGCTACTGTCTATGCGGTAATATTTTTACATATTTTTACTTACCTCGAAACCTGTTAGAAGGCTAGCGCAAGCTTCAGTCAGTTCTCTCTTGGCGGACTGAACCTTTTGGATCATCGTACTCATAATAGTACGGTGCCCCTCATCGATGGAGGCGCCGTCAAGAACCTCTAGCAGATTGTCCGGCACCCCCGGTTGGACGGAGGCCGCCGGCTCAGAAGGCTTGCTCCTCTTGGAAGGAGTTCGCCTACCGCGGTCCAGAACTGTGGAAGATTCCGGCGCGGTGTCCGGCACAAAGCCGGACTTGGAGCCCTGGGGGGCCTTATCCCCTTCACTCCTGGAGTCCGGGAGGTTGCCTTGCGGCTCCTTTGGGACCACCTCCTCCTGCCCCGGAGCTTGTCACGACGCCACTTCGGCGTCGTCTGCAGTGCGGGGGGAGACAGCGGGCGGAACTGAGTTCACGTCCGATGAGTCCAGGGAGCCGCCCGACGATTCGTTGAATTCGGCCTGGGGCGGGCTGCATAATTACGTTCGACATTAGGGAAAGCTGTGCAACAAAGGAACATCATGAGTTACTCTGATATCTAAACTTACGATTTCGCCGGACGCTTGGCCCTGTTTGGCCACTCCTCTCCGCCCTCTTCGACGTCTGGGGAGTAGTCCGGCAGAGGGGTCTTCCTTTTCCTAGACCCCTCGGCCTCCCCCGTTGGGGCGGCCTGCCTCTTCTCTCCTCCCTCCGCTGGGGGGGAGAGTTTTCTTCTAACTCCTCTTCGTTTTCATGGGAAGAGGGCGTCTCGGACTCGTCGGATGACGAGTCCGACACCACCATGTTACGGGCACTCTTTTGAGTCCCCGTGGTCTTCTTCTTCTTGGCCTTCTTCTCCGGCACCACATAATGCGCAGAAACCAGCAGCTTCACTAGTAGAGCTGGGGCTAGGTCTTCGAGCAGCGGAGCCGGACAGTTAATCGGTCCGGATATCGCTCGCCAAGCCTGTCAAAGGTAAGGGAGTTTAGATCCCGCATAGAGTCAAACTATGAAAAAAGCTTAACTTCCTATAAAAGGTGAAGATAGCTTACCTCGCTAGCGTGATGCTACGAGCTGTATCCGCGGTCCTCAGAAGCGGATGCGGGAGCCTCGGCGCCCTTGAATAGCACCTTCCAGGCATCTTTGTACGTCGTGTCGAAGAGCCTGCTAAGGGTTTGGTGCTGTGCCGGGTCGACCTCCCACAGATTAAAATCCTGTTGTTGGCACGGGAGGATCCGGCGGACGAGCATAACCTGGATTACATTAACAAGCCGGATTGGCTTGTTCACCAGGGACTGGATGCATGTTTGCAATCCGGTCACCTCTTTTTCGTCACCCCATGATAGGCCCGTCTCTTTCCAGGACATAAGCCGCGCGGGGGGTCCGGATCGGAACTCGGGGGCTCCGATCCAGTTCGGATCGCGTGGCTCGGTGATGTAAAACCACCTGGATTGCCACCCCTTTAGGGTCTCCACAAAAGAGCCCACGAACCATAGGACGTTGGCCATCTTGCCCGCCATGGCGCCTCCGCACTCCGCCTGGCTGCCGCGCACCACCTTGGGCTTGACATTGAAGGTCTTGAGCCAGAGGCCGAAATGAGGGCGGACGCGGAGGAAAGCCTCGCACACGACGATAAACGCCGAGATGTTGAGGATGAAGTTCGGGGCCAGATCGTGGAAATCCAGGCCGTAGTAGAACATGAGCCCCCGGACAAATGGGTGGAGTGAAAAACCCAGTCCGCGGAGGAAGTGGGGAAGAAATACTACCCTCTCATGGGGCCTTGGGGTGGGGAGAAGCTGCCCCTTTTCGGGAAGCCGGTGCGCGATGTCCTTAGACAGGTATCTAGCCTTCCTTAGCTTCTTGACTTGGCCCTCCGTAGCGGAGGAGACCATCCACTTGCCTCCCGCTCCGGACATTGTTGGAGAAGGTTGAGGTGGGAAGTGCGGGCTTGGGCGCTGGAGCTCGAGTGCGCAGGAGATGGATAGGCAAAGGAGGAAAAAGGCGTAGGTAAAAAGGTCGATCCTTATCCCCTTATATGGGCGGATGCGGTTGTGCGTCCCCACCAGCCTAGTAAAACTCACTTGCCTCCCAAGCGCGGTGATAAATGGCGCGCTTGGGTTACCCACGTCCATATTGATGAGAATCCCGTAAAGGGGGTACACGATCTCTGCTTTGACAAGACGTGCCAAGGAAACCACCTCGCAAAACATGCTGAGGTGGAAAAGTAAAAAATGATTCGAGTAAAGGACTTGGCCGTAGTGTGATAACGCACTGCGGAATACGTCAGCAGATTTGATTTGTGTTTATATTATTCTCTCTATGGCAATATGTGGAAACTTATTTTGCAGAGCCGGACACTACTCTTGGTGTTTACAATCTTCTATGAAGGACATGGAGGAGGAACCCACCTTGCAATGCCGAAGACAATCTGCGTGCCGGACTCGTCGTCATTGAAGCCTGGTTCAGGGGCTACTGAGGGAGTCCTGGATTACGGGGTGTTCGGGTAGCCGGACTATACCTTCAGCCGGACTCCACGACTACGAAGATACAAGATTGAAGACTTCGTCCCGTGTCCGGATGGGACTTTCCTTGGCGTGGAAGGCAAGCTTGGCGACGCGGATATTCAAGATCTCCTACCATTGTAACCGACTCTGTGTAACCCTAACCCTATCCGATGTCTATATAAACCGGAGGGTTGTAGTCCGTAGGACATCAACTCCATATACAACAATCATACCGTAGGCTAGCTTCTAGGGTTTAGCCTCCTTCATCTCGTGCTAGATCAACTCTTGTACTACCCATATCATCAATATTAATCAAGCAGGAGTAGGGTATTACCTCCATCGAGAGGGACCGAACCTGGGTAAAAACATCGTGTCCCTTGTCTCCTGTTACCATCCGGCCTTGAGGCACAGTTCGGGACCCCCTACCCAAAATCCGCCGGTTTTGACACTCACCAAACCCTACGTCCTGCTTGATCAAACGTGCTGAGGTCAAAACCGGCGGATCTCGGTTAGGGGGTCCCGAACTGTGCGTCTAAGGTGGATGGGAATAGGAGGCAGGGAACACGATGTTTTACCCAGGTTCGGGCCCTCTTGATGGAGGTAAAACCCTACGTCCTGCTTGATTTATTCTTGATGATATGAGTATTACAAGAGTTGATCTACCACGAGATCGGAGAGGCTAAACCCTAGAAGCTAGCCTATGGTATGATTGTATGTTGTCCTACGGACTAAAACCCTCCGGTTTATATAGACACCAGAGGGGGCTAGGGTTACACAAGGTCGGTTACAAAGGAGGAGATATACATATCCATATTGCCTAGCTTGCCTTCCACGCCAAGTAGAGTCCCATCTGGACACGAGACAAAGTCTTCAATCTTGTATCTTCATAGTCCAACAGTTCGGCTAAAGGATATAGTCCGGCTGTCAGGAGACCCCCTAATCCAGGACTCCCTCACTTACTATTCAATTCATTGAGCAAATCATTTGAGCTTTAAGTAGTTTTCCTACTTGAGTTGTAACCATAGAGGCATGTTTGCTAATAAGTTTAAGTTCACCTCTAACACAAACCATGTAATTACCCAAGTGTTCAAGCATATCAGAATTGTATTTCAATTGTCTACCAAAATAAGCATTGAAGTTCTCTTGTTTGACAATAAAATTATCAAACTCTTCTAAGCATTGTCTAGCAGACTTATAGTGAGGAATATCTCCTTCATCAAATCTATAAAGAAAATTTACCTTTACTACCTGTGTCGGGTTATCAAGACCATGAGTTTCTTCAATAGGTGATGGATTAAGATCATATGTCTCTTAGACATGCGGTAAATTAAGACCATGTATTTCTTAAATAGGAGGTAAATTCTTAACATCTTCAGCTTTTATACCTTTTTCTTTCATAGATTTCTTTGCCTCTTGCATATCTTCAGGACTGAGAAATAGAACACCTCTTTTCTTCGGAGTTGGTTTAGGAAAAGGCTCAGGAATTGGCTCAGGAGCTGGCTCAGGAAGTGTCCAATTATTTTCATTTGTCAACATATTATTCAATAGAATTTCAACTTCATCTGGTGTTCTTTACCTGAAAATAGAACCAACACAACTATCCAGGTAATCTCTGGAAGCATCGGTTAGTCCATTATAAAAGATATCAAGTATTTCATTTTCCTTAAGAGGATGATCAGGCAAAGCATTCAGTTACTTGAGAAGCCTCCCCCAAGCTTGTGGGAGACTCTCGTCTTCAGTTTGCACAAAGTTGTATATATCCCTTAAAGCAGCCTGTTTCTTATGAGCAGGGAAATATTTAGCAGAGAAGTAATAAATCATATCCTCGGGACTACTCACACAACCAGGATCAAGAGAATTAAACCATATCTTAGCATCACCCTTTAATGATAACGGAAATATTTTAAGGATATAAAGGTAGCGAGATTTCTCATCATTATTGAACAGGGTGGCTATATCATTTAATTTAGTAAGATGTGCCACAACAGTTTCAGATTCATAGCCATAAAAGGATCAGATTCAACCAAATTAATTATATCAGAATCAACAGAGAATTATGCATAATCCTTATCAGTAACACAAATAGGTGAAGTAGCAAAAGCAGGATCAGGTTTCATTCTAGCATTAAAGGATTTCTGCTTCCATTTAGCTAATAACCTCTTGAGCTCGTATCTATCTTTGCAAGCTAAAATAGCTAAAGCAGCTTCTTTTTCAAAAACATAATCCTCAGGCAGAACCGGTGATTCATAATTATTAGGGGGAGAGTCTTCATCATCACTTTCTTCAATATTATCAATAATTTCATTCTCTCTAGCCCTAGCAAGTTGTTCATCAAGAAATTCACCAAGTGGCACAGTAGTATCAAGCATAGAAGTAGTTTCATCATAAGTATCATGCATAGCAGAAGTGGCATCATCAATAACATGCGACATATCAGAACGAATAGGAGAAGCAGGTTTAGGTGTCGCAAGCTTACTCAAAACAGAAGGCGAATCAAGTGCAGAGCTAGATGGCAGTTCCTTACCTCCGCTCGTAGTTGAGGGATAAATTGTTTTCTTAGCGTCTTTCAAGTTCTTCATAGTGACCAGAAGATATAAATCCCAAGTGACTCAAAGAATAGCGCTATGCTCCCCGGCAACAGCGCGAGAAAATAGTCTTGATAACCCACAAGTATAGGGGATCGCAACAGTTTTTGAGGGCAGAGTATTCAACCCAAATTTATTGATTCGACACAAGGGGAGCCAAAGAATATTCTCAAGTATTAGTAGTTGAGTTGTCAATTTAACCACACCTGGATAACTTAGTATCTGCAGCAAAGTATTTAGTAGCAAAGTAATATGGAAGTAACGGTAACAGTAGCAAAAGTAATATTTTTGGGTTTTGTAGTGACTGTAACAATAGCAACGGAAAAGTAAATAAGCGAAGAACAATATGTGAAAAGCTTGTAGGCATTGGATCGGTGATGGAGAATTATGTTGGATGCGGTTCATCATGTAACAATCATAACATAGGGTGACACAGAACTAGCTCCAATTCATCAATGTAATGTAGGCATGTATTCCGAATATTGTCATACGTGCTTATGGAAAAGAACTTGCATGACATCTTTTGTCCTACCCTCCCGTGGCAGCGGGGTCCTATCAGAAACTAAGGGATATTAAGGCCTCATTTTAATAGAGTATTGTAACAAAGCATTAACACATAGTGAATACATGAACTCCTCAAACTACGGTCATCACCGGGAGTGGTCCCGATTATTGTCACTTTGGGGTTGCCGGATCATAACACGTAGTAGGTGACTATAGACTTGCAAGATAGGATCAAGAACTCACATGTATTCATGAAAACATAATAGGTTCAGATCTGAAATCATGGCACTCGGGCCCTAGTGACAAGCATTGAGCATAGAAAAGTCATAGCAACATCAATCTCAGAACATAGTGGATACTAGGGATCAAACCCTAACAAAACTAACTCAATTACATGATAGATCTCATCCAACCCATCACCGTCCAACAAGCCTATGATGGAATTACTCACACACGGCGGTGAGCGTCATGAAATTGGTGATGGAGGACGGTTGATGATGACGATGGCGGCAGATTCCCCGCTCCGGAGCCCCGAACGGACTCCAGATCAGCCCTCCCGAGAGGTTTTAGGGCTTGGCGGCGGCTCCATATTGTAAAACACGATGAATCCTTGTCTCTGATTTTTTTTCTCCCCAAAAGTGAATATATGGAGTTGGAGTTGAGGTCGGTGGAGCGTCAGGGGGCCCACGAGGTAGGGATCGCGCCCACGGGGGCAGGCGTGACCTCACCCTCGTGGACAGGGTGTGGGCCCCCTAACGTGGATTTTTCTTCCAGTATTTTGTATATTTAACAAAAAGATGTTCCGTGGAGTTTCAGGTCATTCCGAGAACTTCTGTTTCTGCACATAAATAACACCATGGAAAGTCTGCTGAAAACAGCGTCAGTCCGGGTTAGTTCCATTCAAATCATGCAATCTAGAGTCCAAAACAAGGGCAAAAGTGTTTGGAAAAGTAGATACGATGGAGACGTATCAAACACAAGGAGCATTTGCCTTTAGTTCTCGAGAAGCTCAGGGAACATTAGTTATATGCCAAGTTTAGAAATGTGAGTTTTGGTTGAAGGAAGTTGGATTTCTTGGACATGTTATATCAGGAGAAGGTATAGCAGTAGACCCTACCATGGTTTAGTCCGTCACTGATTGGCAAGCACCCACCTCAGTAGGAGAGATCCACAATTTTCTTGGACTCACGGGATAATACCGGAGATTCATTGAGAATTTCTCTAAGATTGTGAAGCCCATGACGGAGTTGTTGAATAAGGACACCAAGTTCAAATGGACAGATAAATGTGAGGCACGTTCCAGGAGTTGAAGAAACGTTTGGTTACAGCCCCAGTGCAAGGCGAAAGAGTTGTTTCATATTCCTCACGTCAGGTTCGACCACATGAGTTGAACTATGCCATGCATGATTTGGAGTTAGCAGCTGTAGTGCATGCGCTCAAGACATGGAGACATTTTCTTATTGGAAATCGTTGTGATGTGTACACGGATCATAAGAGTTTGAAGTACATTTTCACACAGAAGGAGCTAAATCTCAAGCAAAGGAGATGGTTGCAGCTTATAAAGGATTACGATATGAAGTTACACTATCATCCAGGCAAGGACAATGTCGTAGCAGACGCTTTGAGCTGGAAGAGTTATGCGAATACCCTCTTGAGCGGAGGATTTCCAAAGGAGTTAGCTGAAGATCTCAGGGAGCTTCGTTTGGTGATAGTTCCTAGAGGTTTTGTGGCAGCATTGGAAGTTCAGTCGACAATATTGGGAAAAATTCGAGAAGGTCAGAAGGATGATAGAGAAATTGCTGAGATAAAGGAGAAGATGAGCAAAGGAAAAGCCAAAGATTTTCGTGAGGATGAGCTCCACACCTTGTGGTTTGAGGACCGTGTTTATGTGCCCAATAATGCCGAGATCGGGAAGTTGATACTACAGGAAGCTCATGACTCGCCATACTGATCGATACACCCCGGAAACCCAAAGATGTATTTCAATTTAAAGGAGTGTTTCTGGTGGACTGGTATGAGGAAAGATATTGCCGAGTATGTAGCCATATGTGATGTATGTCACGGAGTGAAGGTAGAACATCAGAAGCCAGCAGCATTACTGCAGCATAGGCCAATACCCGAATGGAAGTGGGATAAGCTTGGCATAGATTTTATCACCGGATTACTGAGGACCCGATCGGGATATGATTCCATCTGGTTAGTAGTAGATTGTTTGACCAAAGTGGCTCACTTTATCCCAGTGTAAACCACTTATACGAGTGCGAAGTTGGCCAATATATATGACCAGGATCGTATGTCTCACTCCACGACAACACTGATGTAAGGACATAAAAACTGCCAAGAAAAGGCACTTTAAATGGCAGATAAACTGCCGGGAGGCTGGTTCTCCCGGCAGATAGAACTGCCACGAGAACGGCTGCCGGGAATTAGTTCTCCCGGCAGATAAAGTATTCCCGGCAGTTTCCCTGCCCTAACCCATCTTTCTGCCGGCAGATCAATTTCTCCTGGCAAACTGATTCCTGGCAGTTCCACTGCCGTCACAATCATGTTTACCCGGCAGTTATTATGCCATAACACTATGATTTCACTAACATAGTGTTCGAGGCAACATATACCTAATTTAATTTTCTTCCATTGTGTTCGGGGCAATCTATCGGGACAGATCACACAACTTATAGATACACTTCAGCCACGGATACATCTATATAGGCCTCATCCAAAACCTTAAAACTCCATTCAATAAACACGACAGACCAAATACATACGTTTGTGGATACATGCATGAAAAGAACATATATAAGGACGCTATGCACCTAAAGGAAAAGTACACGTGATTCTGATGTGGCACACAACCAAAAATGAGCATACAATGGCTTATGTGCCAAAACAACCACCAAAATGAGCAGAGTAAAAATTGTCAATGTCTCAAGTTCAATAAACAACATTACATAATCACTCCTACTTAATTGTAGGTCTTCCAAATCTTCAGCAGCATGTAGATATTCCACACCTCCATCAACATGTGTATCTTTGGGAAACCTGCAATGGATAGGAAACTCCAAATGGAGCTCTCATTTTGGATTTTAAATTGACACATTAAAGATCTTCGCGTGCTGCAGTTTAACTCGTCGGCATAGATAAAACTCTTCTAAATGTGTAGCACTTCATCATCATAGCAAGCAACATTACAACTTAGATCAAGCAGGAATTATTAGCACTACACATAGAAAAATATTCCATGGGCAGATATGGCAAAACAGGAACTCATACAATTAATTTGCACTGGACATACAAGGGCTAACTTCCAAGTAAACAAAGTAACGCCAAGGAGATGCTCAGACCGTTTCAGTCCATGGACAAAAACTAATGTACAAGACTAGTGCCTCGCCATTGCCATGCAAGTAGCTAGGGTTAGGTGTCTAGTGCTCATAAGATGTGGTTACATAGAAGGCGCAGCGTGTTGTGCAAAAGCAACAAATCTCCACTAACCTAAATCACATAATGCAGCTAAAATGGACATATTTTGTGATCTTTTAAGTGGTAGTCTAAGTTTTTAGTTTGCTGGTTCCATGCTTTTGTTTTTGCAGTCAAAGTACATTGAAACACTTAAGGAGAAAGCAGATCAACATAAAAAAGAACAGGACATAGTGTACGAGACAAACCTTCATAAAGAGAGGAGCAAGGAAGTCCCACCTGTTTGCTGGCAAAGACATGTTTGTAACATCTACCTACAGAAAGAAACTTGAAGAGGACAAAAAAATGGCTAGAGGAAGAAAGGCAGTAGCTTCAAGAAGTCATGATGCAATGCTATTTCCAGTAGCGGCAGCAGTACAAAACACACTCGCCACCAGAATTACCATTCTTCTTTGCATAATCAGGAGAGGAGAGGTTAACGAAGCAGATTATATTTGCTGAATATTTTTTGTTGCTAACAAGAGATAAATGCCTTGGCAAGCTGAAGGCTACGAGCATTTGTGCCCTTTTGTCTATACTATTTTAACATGTAACTAGTGGTTTGTAACAAGATTCCTGTAATGACTCAAATCAATAGTAATTTCCCAGTCAGTGTTGGTGTAGCTTAGTACCGGAATTCTAGGATACATGTAGCTTAGTAATACAGAAAAATAGGATAATGTTCTGTAATGCTTGCCACAAGACCAAGTTCATGCATGAGTAAATTGCAGCACAAACTGGACAGAAAGATTAGGAAATTAGAAACAAAAAATCTAAGTATCATCTAATCTAATCAGAATTAAAAAATTAATGACAACTTCAGAAAAAACTAATCAAACTTCTATGTATTTAAGCATAAGAACTTCAGGTTTCCTTTTTTCAAAACAGAGGATACATGTGCTCAGATTTCAAGCAAGTTATTCTGTAAATTTTATGCTGGACAGTTTGCTTTGCACTTAATCAAGGACAATTGGGACACAGGTCCATGAACTAACCCGGAATAGCAATATGATAAAGCCAAAAGCCTTAAGTTTTCACAGCAACCATTCCTACAAATATTGAGTCATCATGTTGTCACGTCATTGCAGTACATATACTTGTCAGTATATAAAAAATAGAAGAGTGCACATACATGTAACTATCTAATCGCGAAGTAATTAGACTTAGACCAATAGGAAAGGAAATGTATTCTTAAAGTGGACGATCCTGTTAATTCTTGTGCATACTCCATACAAGAGTATAGCTGAATATAAACAAACAGCCTAAAAGGTTCGTACTTACTCATCAAATACTACCGATCTGAATGTCTTTTCATGCTCAATGAGATTGAATGGCACAATGTTGTAGATCAGCCCTTCACTTAGCTGGCCCCTGAATTCTCTAGAGCATCCATGATGATGCCCTACATGTGTGAGTCAAATAGTATCATAGTCAGAGCAGGTAATTCATTAGATACAAAGTGAGATGTAGAACATCAGCGGTAGTAGAATGAAGTATCAATAATCGAAAATGTATGTCAATCACGTCGCATGGAAAACAAGACATGATTAGAGGTAGACACATGGATGAACTTTGGTGACCATGTGGAGCTTGAGATTGATTCCAAAAACTATCTCTCATTATGAACAATCAACATATTGCTCTGATCTGATGCCATTTCAACATGTAGCCAACAGGGGAAACTTTCCTGAACAACATTCAGAAAATTTCCTTTTTTCCTGATTCGTCCTAACATCCTAACCTACTCATCTCCTAGTTAAGTTGTTATTTTAGGTGGCAGCGGATCTGGAAAGAACGACGGAAAAAAATCATACTTTTGCCACTGGGCTACCATGGCCCCAATAAACACTATACAGAGAAAGAAAGGCAAACCTTGCTGCTGCGCCATTGCTCATGGACCTGCATGACAAGGTACTACACTACTAGGGCTATATTATTTGTTCGTGGCACTGCAATAAAGCGTTTTCTAAAATCTGAACCACATTCACTAGTTGAAACTTTAAACTCTAGAAGTGGTACTCCACTTTCAATCTACATTTGCAGCAAAAATATACAGAAAGAAGTTCTCTAGCTATATTTGCAGCATGAGTAAAGCTTTTTTCCCCAAAGCTTGCATGTAGTACTCCTACTGGGTTTCACTGATTTAGTATGTAGTTGGAGCAGCCATTTGCTTCAATGGAAGATCTCTTCACCATAAGCAAAACTTGGGCTATCGGATGGCAAAGCTAGTCGTTATCTTCACAACTGTAGTGCCATATAAACTCAAACACTATCTGAAGTCGTTCTAGTTACTACTCAGAACAAAAAGGAACGGAAGTTTGCAAAGATTGAAATCTCACCGGCCAAGTGCTCTCGCTATGCAAGGAGGCGGTGCTGCCCCTTGGACAGGATGTAGAGGAGCTAGAGCTTCTCGGGAGAGGGGCCGTACAGGAAGGTCCGGTGCTCGGGCGAGGGAGAGAGGAGGCGGCCCAGCTTAGTGCTCGGGGAAGGATGCTCATGGAGGAGGAGGAGGCCCTGCTCGGGGAAGAAATCTTGAGGAGGAGGCCTGCTCAGCGGAGGAAACCTTGGCTGTTGTGGGGATGGAGGGCGGTTGGCAGAGGCGCCTCGGAGGAAGCAAGCGCTAGGTGCAGCGGGTGTCGGTTGTGGGGATGGAGAAATCTTGAGGAGAGGTCCTGCTCAGCGGAGGAAACCTTGGCTGTTGTGGGGATGGAGGGCGGTCGGGGGCGTTCCTCGGAGGAATCAAGCGCTAGGTGCAGCGGGGGATGGGGAGCAAGCAGCGCAGGGTTTCGTTGGTAGAGAACGGCAGTCGGTGGTGCGACTGTGTTCCGGGAGGAAGCCAGTGCTGCGGTCGAGTGGTTGGCAGCGGCAGCGTGGTCGTGTTTGAGGATTAGGTTTTCCAAGATTTGGGGAAGAATTGGTCAGGGCCTCAGGGCGATGAGCCCACGACCAAAAGAACCCCTTGTGAATATTTCGATCTCGCGCACCCTTTCTCCCACGCGAGCGCGCTTGGCCCAAACTTTGTTTTTTTAGAAACGGCCTAATTACCTTGGTTACATTGTCGCATACAGTTCCTGGCAGACAACAAACTGCAGTTTAGTTGGGTCGGCAGATAGGATGATGTGCCAAGTGGACATCGATGCCGGCAGTTTGTGTGCCCTCGTTGGTTAACTTCTCCCGACAGTTTCTATGCCGTTAAGTACTTCTACCGGCAGTTATTGAATTCCTGGCAGTTTCTTTGCCCTTGGTTTGGTATTTCTCCCGGCAGTTAACTGCCCCTAATTATGTGTTGTGGCGTAGTGTCTGCATGGAGTTCCGGGGACCATCGTATCAGGTAGAGGAACACAGTCGACTTCAAAGTTTTGGCATCAGTTGCACCAGACTTTGGGAACCAGGCTAGAGTTCAGTACAGCCTTTCATCCGCAGACAGATGGACAGACCGAGAGAGTCAATCAGATTCTGGAGGACATGTTGAGAGCTTGTCCGCTAGATTATGGATCTAGTTGGGATGATAACTTGCGCTACGCAGAGTTCTCATACAACAGCAGCTACCAAGCCAGTTTGAAGATGACACCCTTCGAAGCTTTGTATGGAAAGAGGTGCAGGACACCGTTAATGTGGGATGAAGTTGGAGACTGTCAGTTGTTTGGACCAGATTTGATCAAAGAGTCAGAAGAGAAGGTTAAATTGATTCGAGAGAGACTAAGGTAGCTCAGTCCAGACAGAAGAGTTATGCAGATTTAAAACACAAGGAGGTCTACAAAATTGGAGACAGGGCATATCTTCGAGTGTCACCTCTGCGAGGAGTTAAACATTTTGGAGTTAAGGGAAAGTTAGCCCCAAGATTTTGAGGACCATACCGAGTTTTGGAACGTTTGGGAGAAGTGTCCTAGAAGTTGGAGTTACCCAAGGACTGTCAGGAGTTCATGATGTGTTTCACGTTTCCCAGTTGAAGAAGTGCCATGCTGAGATTGTCGATATTCCTCTAAGAGATACAGTGCCCCTGGAAGCAATTCAGTTGGATAGTGATCTGACCTACGAGGAGAAACCAGTCAAGATTCTTGAGTTTGCCAGCCGAGTTACCCGTAGCAAGGTTATCAAGTTTTGAAATTTCAGTGGAGCCACCATACCGAGGACGAAGCCACCTGGGAATGAGAGGATGATCTACCGAAAGACCACCCACACCTATTCACCTTAAGGGGGGTACGTTTGTAACATCCCAAATTTTCAATTTGGAATGTTATACATAGGTCATCATATGCATATCATATTATATTAGCATTTTGGTTTTGGATCCTAAAAATCCTAACCAACTCAAGGACCCACGGAGAGAGTTGGGGATTTTATTATTTTCATATTTGAATTTTCTCAAATATTGAAAAGAAGATCATTTTGGTTTTAATTGTTTTTCTCTCCGAAATATTTGAATATAAAAATAAATGAGAGGAGATAATACGACTTCTCTAAAATAAAAGAAATATTGGAGGAAAAACGTTAAAATCAAATAAATAATTTTATTTGGATTTTATTACTATTTTATTTGAATTAGAAAAATATGCATTTTTCAAAATTGCATTGTAGGCCAAGAAAATGTGTTCACTATGTTCTAAATATTCTATTTAAATGGTGAAAATTGTTGTTGGCATTTTTAGTATGTTTTTAATTTTTATTAGGATTTTTCTTGGCGGAATTTTATTTTAAAAAAGTTCTGGACCGACTGTGCCGAAGCCCAGCCGGCCCAGCGTCCGTCGCCTACCCGGAGACCGCCGCCGCTCTTGCCCCTTCTCCAGGCCGCCCCGCCCCTCCCCTCCTTATAAGCCGCCACCCCCGCCCCCACATCGCCACCCGAGCCGCCACAGCCCGCCGCCATAGAAGCGACCGCAACCGCCGCCTGCCTCGCCGCCCCGCGCAGCCGCCGCCGCTCCACCCCACCATCGCCCCGCGCAGCCGCCCCGCCCGCCGGAAGCCACCGGAGCTGCGCCGGACTTCGCGGATCTCGCCGCCGGTTTTTTTGGTCTAGGTAAAAACCGCCCGGTTTTCTTCAAAACCCTATATCAGTTTTTTTATTTAGACCGGTTCGGTTTTTTCTCGATTTAGTTCGTTTGCGAACGTTCATTCATTTGTTCATTCTAACAAACGAATTCGCCAGTTCTTCCCTATTAGCGGACGTTCGTCCGATAGATTTTTCATTTTATTTTCTTTTTGGCCAGGGACCTATCCGTGATTATTTTTATTGCAGATCAGCCCCTGATCTTCAAACCCTCGCCTTTTCTGAACCGTTTGCCCAAATCCCGTGAAACCAACGCCAAAATCTTCATCTCGAGCCCCTCTTTCTGTTTAATCGACTTGAACAAGGTTTTGACAATTTAAAATTTGGTTTCAAGCAGATTTGAATTCGAGGTTCTTTTGACCGTAGTTTCAATTCTGTAGTTCCGATTCGATTGATTCTTTTTGCAAATCGAAGCTTTTCAGTTGAACTTTCAGACATGATCTTCTTATTTGAAGTTTAACCCATGCATCTATGCTTGAGATCTTATGTATGCTATTGCTAGTTTGCGATAGAATTCCCCGAGTGTGAAGCGTGCTACTACGAGTCTCTAGGGTTTGCAAATCGTCAGCAAGGCAAGTAACACATTGGTCATACTATTTTCATACCCAGTTTTTATGCATTAGTTACAACCCTCAAACATCGCATGAGTAGGATCTCTTAACATGTGGGTATTGGGAAGTAGTTGATGAGGTAGAACCTATTGCCCTTTTATTATCAAACCCTTGGGAGTTACTTCTACGTTATGCTTATATTGCCATGCTATGCTCGTAGATGTGGATTGGGTTTGAGTGTATCCATGACAGATGTGAGATTGTTAATTTAATGGTTAACTTAAGGTGGCTACTTAAACACACATCTGGGTGGATTGGTTGTGGGCACCTGGGGATATACCAATGTTGTCCTTTTGGTTCGCCACCCAGATTCAAAGGGATCATAAGATTATTCATGCTAGAAATTTCCGTGTGCAGCGACAAGCTATTATGGGCTCTAGCATAGTTTATTAGGTTGCATGACCTCTTTTAGTGGTGGGCTAGCAGATGTAGGGGAAAGTAGGTGTAACTATCCACCCAGAGTAAAGAGTTAATGCTTCTGAAAGATTGTGTCTCGGTCATCCGTTTCTCAAACACCATGCAGTGCGGGAAATACAACGGAGGACATCGAGTCTTGTGGGGGAAAGTGCGCAAACCTCTCCAGAATGTACAAACTAATCATGGTTAGTCGTGTCCCCGGTTATGGACAATCTTGAGTATCTGGTTCTTGGATTATCATGTTGATCTCATCACCCTAAATTAATTTTGTTGGATTGTTAATTACTTGTTTAATTGGGATTGAAATGGGGATTTACCATTCTCAATATTTATCAACTACCATGATAGTTAAACAAAATATATTCCTTTGTTGTAGGGAAAAATTGTCTTTTCGCAAAACATTATAACTATAGAGCCCCCACTAGCCATATATGCATGTAGTGATAGCAATTACTTTGTTCATTGCTCTATTGTGTTATATTTCCAGCATATTCCATGTGCTGACCCATTTCGGGCTGCAACATATCATGTTCCAGACTTTTTAGACGAAGAGTAAAGTGCGCTAGGTCATTGTCGTGCACTCAGCTATGCCTTTTGGAGTTGATGGACTCACTTTATCTTCCAAGCCTTCCGTTGTTATCATATTTAGATGGCCTTAAGCCATATTTATTGTAATATGTTCTCTTTTCAGGCATTCGATGTACAAGTGTGTGATTGAACTCTGTTATAAATCCTTCAAGTAGTGTGTGTGTCAGCATTACCGATAGAGGGATGACACTTATACACAGATATTTGACCGTCTGAGGTCGGATCGCTACATTGGTTGGGGCTGTTAACGGGTTATCGGATCTATACCGGAACCCGATAGCTTAATGGTGGCCCATTATCGTGGATGTCACATGCCAGTTACCCTTGACAAAAGCACTTCCATGACGTGCCATTTATCGTCATGGAAGTGGAAACTTCCGTGATGGTAATTTTGGTATTGTCATGGAACACTTCTACGATAGCACATGTATGAGTATCTTGATTCTGTCATAAAATCGTCATGGATGTACATGCATGACAGAAAAACATGACCTACTGTGACAAACTCGTATCATCACGGAAGTGGTGTTTTTTGTAGTGTAGGCAAATTAATAGGCTTTGGAGATGCCCATCAATTGATATCGATGCAAGTGAGCACGGATTGCCATGCAACGGATGCACTAGAGCTATAAGTGTATGAAAGCTCAGAAAGAAACTAAGGGGGTGTGCATCCAACTTGCTTGCTCATGAAGACCTAGGGCAATTTGAGGAAGCCCATCATTGGAATATACAAGCCTAGTTTTATAATGTAAATTCCCATTAGTATATGAAAGTGATAAAATAGGAGACTCTCTATCATGAAGAACATGGTGCTATTTAAAATCACAAGTGTGGAAAAGGATTGTAACATTGTCCCTTCTCTTTTTTCTCTCATTTTTTGTTTGGGCTTCTTTGGCCTCTTTTTTTATTTGGGCTTCTTTGGCCTCTTTTATTTTCTTAAAGTCCGGAGACTCATCCCAACTTGTGAGGGAATCATAGCTTCCATCATCCTTTCCTCACATGGGACAATGCTCTAATAATGAAGATCATCACAATTTTATTTACGTACAACTTCAAGAATTACAAATCGATACTAGAACAAAATATGACTCTATATGAATGCCTCATGCATATGAGAACAATATGAAAATGATGGTATGTGTCATAATAAAATGGAATAGTGGAAGTTGTGTGGCAATATATCTCGGAATGGCTATGGAAATGCCATAATAGGTAGGTATGGTGGTTGTTTTGAAGAAGGGTGTATGGTGGGTTTAATGCACCGGCGAAAGTTGCGCGGTACTAGAGATGCTAGCAATGGTGGAAGGGTGAGAGTGTCTACAATCCATGGACTCAACATTAGTTATAAAGAACTCACATACTTATTGCAAAAGTTTATTAACCATCAAAAAAATTACTAATACGCATGCTCCTAGGTGGATAGAGGTAGGAAAAGACAATCGCTCGTCCCCGACTGCCATCATAAGGAATACAATCAAAGAATAAATCATGCTCCGACTTCATCACATGAGGGCACACCATACGTGCATGCTATAGGAATCACAAACATTAACACAAGTATTTCTACCAATCCACAGTTACTCACTAGCTTGAATCTAATATTACCATCTTTATATCTCAAAACAAATGCAAGGAATCAAACTTCTCATATATTCAATGCTCTTTATATGAATTTTCTATTATATCCCTCTTGGATGCCCATTATATTAGGACTAAATTCATAACCTAAGAAAATTACCATGTTGTTCAAGACTCTCAAAATAATATACGTGAAGCATGAGAGTTCAAAAATTTCTACAAAATATAACCACCGCCGTGCTCTAAACAGATATAAGTGAAGCACTAGAGCAAACTGCCTAGCTCAAAAGATACAAGTGAAGCACATAGAGTGTTCTAAAAAGATCACGATTAAAGCTTGTCCTCACAAAAGGTGTCTACAGCAAGGATGATTGTCGCAAACTAAAAGCAAAGACTCATATCATACAAGATGCTCCAAGAAAAACACATATCATGTGGTGAATAAAAATATAGCCTCAAGTAAATTTACCAATGGATTGAAGACAAAAGAGGGGATGCCATCCGGGGCATCCCTGAGCTTAGATGCTTGGTTGTTATTTAATATTACCTTGGGGTGCCTTGGGCATCCTCAAGCTTAGGCTCTTGTCACTCCTTATTCTGTAGTCCATCAAAACTTCACCCAAAAATTATTCCTGTAACTCCAAAAATTCTGAAAAATCAGGACAATCTCGGCAATTTGTATATCAATATTTTGTACAAAAAACTAAAGAATTTATCACGTTCCAGCAGCTTAGATCAATTCTATGACTGGGCGCAAAAGTTTCTGTTTTTCATCAAAATCAAATTAACTATCACCATGACCACCCCCAAGGTCTTACTTAGCTCAAACACTAATTAAAACACCAAAAAATAATTACTTCGGAAGTAATAATGTGTATACTCATAAAAATAGAAAATAAAAATATTGGGTTGTCTCCCAACAAGTGCTTTTTTAAAGCCTTTTAGCTAGGCATTGATAAATTTAAAGATGCTCACATTAAGGACAAAAAATTGAAGCACAAAGAGAGCATCATATAGCATGTGAAAAGCAAGTTTAAGTCTAACATACTTCCTATTCATAGGCATTTTATAGGGAAAAGATTTATCTAGACAATCAAAAACTAGCATATGCAAGGAAGAAGAAAGGAAACAATAGCAATCTCAACATAACGATAGGTAATTTAGTAACATGAAAATTTTTACAACCATATTTTCCGCTCTCATAATAATTACATGTAGGATCATAATCAAATTCAACTATATAACTATCACATAAAATATTCTCTTCATGATCCACATGCATGCCAAGTTGACACTCTTCTAAAATAGTGGGATTGTCCTCAAATAAATTCATGACCTCTCCAAGCCCACTTTTATCAAAAAATTCATACGATTGATCATACTCCAAAGTAGTGGCATAATTATTACCTAGAGTTGACACTCTTCCAAACCCACTTTCAATATTATAGCCACCATATTCATCATGAGTCATAAATAAATTTTCAAGATCATGAGAAACATTATCACCCCAATCATGTTAATTGCAATAAGTAGTGGACATGGAAAAATTTGCATCCCCAATCTTAGGGTTTTGCATATTATTAGCACAACTGACATTGATAGAATTTATAATAACATCATTGCAATCATGCTTTTGTTTCAAGGAGCAATCGTGAATCACTTCATAAATTTCTTCTTTTAACACTTCATCATGAATTTCAGATTCACAAATTTCAACCAAAACTTCATAAAGATAATCTAGTGCACTCAAATCACTAGCAATTGGTTCATCATAGTTGGATCCTTTAAAAATATTAGCAAATGGATGAAGATCCATAACCCCCCCTTTTTTCTTTGCTTCTGATTTCAATAAACACACAATTATGGCAAGAAAAATAGCAAACAAACCAGGTAAGACATAAGGGCAAATGGAAAATATTTTTGTATTTTTCTGAAAACGTTGTAGAAGTGGGGGAGAGGAAAATGAGAGGCAGATGGCAAATAATGTAAGTGCAAGAGATGAGAGTTTATGATAGGTACTTGGTAGGCTTGATGTAGAACCTCCCCGGTAACGACCCCAGAAATTCTTCCTGCTACTTCTTGAGCTTGCGTTGATTTTTCCCTTGAAGAGGAAAGGGTGATGCAGCAAAGTAGAGATAAGTATTTCCCTTAGTTAAGAACCAAGGTATCAATCCAGTAGGAGGCACAAGCAAGTCTCCAATATATGCACCTACACAAACTAACAAACACTTGCACACAATGTGAAAAGGGGGTTATCAATCCCTTCACGGTCATGGACAAGAGTGAGATCTAAAAGATATAGAAATAAAAGATAAATAAAAGAGAAAACTAAAGTAAATATAAATAAATAGCAGTAAGGTGATTTTGGGTTTTTTGGTTTATAGATATGAAAATATATGATGCAAAATAGACATGGGGGGCATAGGTTTCACTAGTGGCTTCTCTCTTGAATAAAGCATATGGCGGGTAAACAAATTATTGTTGATCAATTGATAGAAAAGCGCATAATTATGACGATATCTAAGGCAATGATCATGAATATAGGCATAACGTCTGTGACAAGTAGACCGACTCCTGCCTGCATCTTCTACTATTACTCCACACATCGACCAACTCCTGCCTGCATCTAGAGTATTAAGTTCGTAAGAACAGAGCAACGCTTTAAGTAAGATGACATGATGTAGAGGGATAAACTCAAGCAATATGATATAAACCCCATCTTTTTATCCTTGATGGAAACAATACAATATGTGCCTCGCTACCCCTTCTGTCACTAGGTGAGGACACCGCAAGATCGAACCCAAAAGTAAGCACCTCTGCCAGTGCAAGAAAAACCAATCAAGTTGGCCAAAGCAAACTGATAGTTTGAAGAGAAGTACAAAGATATCTTAATCACGCATAAAACAGTTCAGAGAAGACTCAAATAATATTCATGGATAATTTGATCATAAATCCACAATTCATCGGATCTCAACAAACGCACTGCAAAAGAAGATTACATTGGATAGAACTCCAAGAACATAGAGGAGTACATTGTATTGAAGATCAATGAAAGAGAAGAAGCCATCTAGGTACTAGCTATGGACCCTTAGGTCTGTGGTAAACTACTCACGCTTAATCCAAAGGGTAGCAAGGTTGATGTAGAGGCCCTCCATGATCGAATCCCCCTCCGGTGGAGTGCCGGAAAAGGCCCCAAGCTGGGATCTCACGAGAGCAGAAGCGTGCGGCCGCGGAAAAGTACTTTTGGTGTATCCTCTGGTATAGGGGGAATATTTGAGGATTTATAGTGCAGAGACTCACTACAAAAAATACACTTCCGTGATGATACGTGTTTGTCATAGTAGGTCGCGTTTTTTGTCATGCATCTATCCATGAAAAATTTATGACAGAATCAAGATAGTCATACATGTGCTGTCGTAGAAGTGTTCCAAGACATTACCAAAATTATCATCACGGAAGTGTCCACTTCCATGACGATAAATCGCGCGTCACAGAAGTGCTTTCGTCAAGGGTGAGCGACACATGGCAGCCATCGTAACGGAACACCGTTAAGCTATCGGGTCGGGTTTTGGATTCGATAACCCGTTAACAGCCCCGACCAATGGGGATTTTCCACGTGTAAAATCATCATTGGTTGGAGGAAACACGTGGCACGGCCCAACAAAGGCCCATTCATGTGAAAAGGCCAGCCCGTTTGACTTGGTCAAAAGGTGGCGGCCCGGCCCATGGAAAGCCTGTTAATGGCATGTTCGTTCGCATATAGCCCATTTACAACCCGCTAACCCAAGGCCCGTTATGCCCTATTCGAATTATGCCCAGTAGCGTCATCTGGGCCATCCAATATGAATCCAGCCTGTTTTCACTTCTGGCCCATGTATGGCCCATGACGTCTTTCGGCCCATATGAGGCCCTATGTAACTCTTGGCCTATTAACGGCCTGTGGTGAAACTGGCCCGTAATGAACAGTGTATAACTTTAGACCCATTAACGGCCCCTGGTGAAACTGGCCCGTAATGAATAGTGTATCACTTTATACCCATTAACGTCACGTTATTCCATTGGGCCGTTTCCATCCCATGTTATCTTTCGGCCTTCTCAGAGCCCATTTATTCTTGGGCTCATTTCCAGCATTCGTTTACTTACGACCTGTTACTGTCATTTTCTGCTTGTGGGCCAAATTCAGCCCATGATTACAGTCGGCTCGTTTGTGGTCCGTCAATACGTTGGGCCATTTTCATAGCATCATCAAATACGGCCTATTAACGATGGCCCGTTATGGTCAGCCCATGAACGGGTGATTCCAACTCTAGCCCGTTTACGGCCATAATGCGGTCTGCTTGGCCCATGTTTGGCCAATCGATCATACGGCCCGTATAAGTCCCATTGATAATACGGCCCGCAGAAGGCCCATTGTTTCTATGGCCAGTAGAAGGCCCACTGTTTCTACGGCCAGTAGTAGGCCCAATGTCACTACAATAAATATTAGCCCATGGTTATTGTGGCATAGTTTTTAAAAATAGGTTATTGCAGCCACTAGCTAACTGCGGAAAAAGAACTGCAATGAATACAAGCAAACAAATAAACAAGACAACAAGGAAATAAATAAGCAAGCAACTAACGTTAGGCTATCACGGCTATTACACATATTACATCCACTGGGCATCAAAGTTCGCAACCAGTGCAAATATAGGGAACAAAGAAGCATATCATACACACTGGTTGTCAAAGTTGGCGACCAACGCAAATAAACACCACAGCAAAACAAATCTAGAACTGAAACCTCTTCAGAAGATCTCAACAAACAATATCCTAGGTACCCATAATGCTGGCAAGATGCTTAGCAAGCTTATTAACTTTCTCTTGGTTGGCTCTTAAATCCTCCAGCGCTTGCTGTTGCACCAGAAAATATGCATATGAATTCTGCAGGGACTTCCTCAGTCCTTCAGCTTCCTGTCGCAGCACATCTGATCGATGTCTTTCAACTAGAAGTTGATACTCAAGAAGACAAACTGATTCAGGCAGCGAGTTCGAAGAGCTTGTGCCAGCAGTAGTGGCCAGTAACTCAAACACTACATCAAGACCGGACTTTTGGGTTCCCTCACTATCGTCAAGATAGTTTTTATCAGCTTTCTTGGAGACCAACAGGGATGTCTCACTATCTTGAACCTTATCTGCGTTACTTCCTTTACCATTGGATAACGTGGTACTGTTGTCCAATATTTTGTCCGCATTCTAAAAGAGAAACAAGCAGAAACATCACATGTTTACCATGTTGTATATGAAACTCATTTTGGTAAATGAGTTCAGTAGTAAAGTGGACAGGATAACAGCATGAAACAAACATATAACTATGTACCATGGTCACTTTATTGTCTATATCATTCTAGTTTTTGTTGCCAAATCAAGATAGAGACACAGTTCAAATAATATTTGTTCAAGACAAAGCAGAATAGACAGAATATAAGTGTGGGTAACTATAGAGCAATACCAACACTTGTAATGTGCATGACATGAGAACATAACTGTTTATTCAATTGAAACTGAAATCAACATAGAGCAGGTTACAACAACAAACCAATTAAAGAAACAGGTTTAAAACATACCTGTTGCGCCATTGGAGTTTCAATTCCATCCTTCAAATTTGAAAATAGTTTGTATGAGTAAATACAGTCATGCAAGAGCAAAGGAGTATGAACCATAGCAACAGAACCTGACCTGAGAACAAATCTTCTTCTCCTTTAAGCGTTGAGTTGGGATTCGGAGTGGTGGTCCTCGTGCTTTGGGCACTATAGTTCCGTTACTAACTGCTTGTGTTTGGGTGCTCTGTGGTAGACTGTGTTGTGTCAACTAGAACGGGGTTACTATCTGCCGGGGTTGGGGTTAGAAGGGGTGTAGTTGGTTCTCTATCCAACTGGGTAGGGGTACAATCTGCGAGAGTCTGGGTTATGTGTGGTGGATCTGGTCCTTGGGCAAGTACAACCGTGGTTCTATCTGCATCAACTGGTAGCACTATCTTTTCCGAAGACCGTGTTGTTACTCCCTTAGATACTGCCATCATGCTCTCCAATTCAAATGGCTGATAAACAAGAAAAGTAATTGAAAGTATAGACATTGTATGATAGACAGGTGCAATGGATAGTGGGGAATAAAAGAGGGCATGAAATAATTCATATTTATGTTGTCTAACCAAACAGGATAGCATGACACAATTTCACATATATGATGGCTAACTAAACAGGATAGCATGACACAATTTCACATTATGATGACTAACTAAAAAATATGGAAAGACATAGTTCAAAATATGAGACTATGTAAACAGGATGACATGCCATAACTATATAATGTGTTTATTAAATAGGTTGGCATGCCATAATTCACATACATTCACGGATAGAATGCCATAATTCAAAATATGATGACTGTAAACACTAAACATGATGAGATGATATAAATATATGATGTCTTTATTAAATGGGTTGCCATGCCATAATTCAGATAGATGATGTGTATGTACTATGTAAACATGATGGCATGATATAATTCAAATATATGATTTATATAGTAAGCAAGTAAGTAGATGGCAATCCATATATGATGTAAAAACTAAGCAATACAAGACAACATGCATGACATGGGTTATATAAACCTGCCATGTTTGAGCATAGACCTCAGGGGCAAAATAGGACTGGTCATCAGTCTCTGAATCCTTCTCTGAGGAGCTCTCTGTAACCAGCAAGATGTCTGCTTCAGCAGGTAGCATTGTATGCTCTGAATACCTTGTTTCCACTCCAGATACTTCCATCAGCGCTTCAAATGGCAGATGCACAGGAAGAGTAGTTGAATATACAAACGTTGTCGACAAATGGAACACGTAATACAAAAAAATGATAGCATGATATAATTCACATACATGATGATTGGCTCAAAAGCATGGCATTGCATAATTCACATATATAATGCCTTTGCAACAAGATAGCATTGTATAATTCACATATATAATGTCTTGCAACAAGATGGCAATGCATAATTCACATATATGGTAATTAGACACTGAACAGGTGGCATTCACACAAAGCATGTCTAAACTAATCAAATGACATAGCAATGCGAGATACCATACGCATGATATGAGCAACATAACCCTGCCAAGTTAGAGCATACACCTCGGGGGGGGGATATGACTGGTCATCTGTCTCTGAATCCTCCTCTGAAGAGCTATCCGTAACCAGCGAGATATGCCCTTCATCATATAGCATAGTCTTCTCTGAAGACCTTGTTTTCACTCCAGAATTTGCCATCACCGTGTCAAATGGCTGATGCACACGAAGAGCAGTTGAATGTAATAACATTGTTGACAAATGTAATATGTAACAAAAAAAGGATGGCCTGATATAATTTACATATAAGATGACTGGCTAAGCAGGATGGCATTGCAAAATTCACATATATGATGCCTGGCTAAACAAGATGGCGTTGCATAATTCACATAAATGATGAATAAACTAAATAGATGGCATTCGCACAAAGGATGACTAAACTAAGAAGATGACATATTTGATGTATAAATTAAGCAATACAAGACACCATATGCATGATATAACCAACATCAGCATGCCAAGTTAGAGCGAAGACCTCAAGGGGTAAATAGGAGTTGTCTTCTCCTTATGAATCCCCCTCAGAACAGATATCTTCCTCTCGATTACAATCCAAAATGCGTGGAGGGGGCCACCTTTGAGCCTACCATGGGCGACGTCTGCATGAAATTTTATTGCCACGCAAGGCTCGTCTCTTTTGCTCTACATGTTTAGTTCCATTGTTTACAATAACTATCATGCATAGGAATAAAACATAGTGAGATTATGTAAGGAGTGCATGCAGAAATCCAGAGTGATGGTAGCAACCTGTGGATAGACCCAAAACCAATAATAGCAGGCAGATAATGGCTTCAGTTAAAAAATACAGATAATGGCTTCTTTACTGTTTGTTTCCCACCCAACATGAAACTCATAGTAGAGATTGGAGATTAACCAGATAGTAGATAGATACTATTGATAGCGGCCCTGATATGTACCCCACAACCATTTAAAAACTCAAGTTTGACCAATAGTTTGGAGCTGACTCAGAGTCTAACCGGTAAACAGGACGATAAAGTAGCGTGTAATATTAAGCGATGCATAACATAAGCAGACACGAAAGAGTGCGACCTCTCGTGCGAACCCGTGTAGTCCTCGAGGTCATCTACTTGGTTCATGATGGTAATGCAGTTTTAATGGCTGCCAGCGGCGGGGAAGAAGATCTGAGGTGGCGAAAGACAGTCTGGAGGCCGGATCCCTGCTGTGCGTGACCCTTCTGTGGTTGGAGCAGCTGAGCTGGGGTGGATGACGACGCAGCAGGAGCGGGACAAACCACGCAAGGTTTTCTTCGACAACTATCTGTAAGAGAAGTAATTCTGTAAGGGCTCGTTTGAATTGGAGAATTCCAACAATGCAGGGATAGGAAATAGACAGGAATAGGATAGGAATGCACGTGCAAAACAGAGAATTTAAAAACACAAGATTTCTGCCAATCTGGGTGTTTGATTCACAACAATTGGAAGATCACACGATGCAAAGAAGCATGGTGAGATTAAGTCAAACCACAAGAAAATGTACGGTTATAATGCTATTATGCTACTATCTCTTAGTCTTGTGCTTCATGAATAGGAATTTGAAAAGGAGGACAAGTGAAAATTAAAATTCCTATGTTTTTTCTTTCAAGGAGACACTAAAGGAACAAATCCATGTCCTCAGTGGACAATATATATAACATGTAGAGTAAAAAAGAGATGCAACAAGTGTACAACCTCTTTGGCGAAGCCATGTCAATCTCAGCATGATTGGGTTGGCCGGTGAGGATGCTCTGGCTGACTTTGCTGTCGGAGGAGGGGAAGATGATCTTAGGCGTCTGGAGATGGAGCCCGAGGTACTGCTCCGCTGTGATGGAGGGTTTCGTTGTTGGAGCAGCTCTAGTGAGTTGTACGACGCCGAGGCTGAAGCAGGACAAGAGAGACAACGGACAACGTTAACCTGAGTGGAATTCTAATAGCTTCTCCAATACATGACGTAAAATACATAACCACAAAGTGCTAGATGTAAAATACATCAGCAGCTCATCTCTAAACTTAACTATCGAAATTGAATTTAACTGTCGAAACTGAACTTAATTGTCGAAACTGAACTTAACTGTCGAAACTGAATTTTGCTGTTGAAACTGAATTTTGCTATCGAAACTGAACGCACTAGCAAGGTGAGGCTACACGTCGGTCGACTGACTTTTTCATCTCTGGTCAGTCGATTTTGTAGCCGTTGGATACGAAATCAAGGGCCTGCGGTTCATCTTCAACCTCCACCCCCCTGAGCCGGCCAAACAGGAGCCCCACGCCGCCCGCGGCCGGCGGTGCGTCGCCCCGCCCGCCCCGAAAACACTCCCCACCGTCGGTCTGCCGCCGCCCCGGCCATCCCTCTAGGCCCCCCTGTGCCGAGCTTTTTCTCCGGCGATCCCCACGCCACCGCCCTGTCAACGCCGGCGACCACCGCCCCCATCCTGAACCCTAAGATAGATAGTTGGGTACCTCTATAGTGAGCCCCCCTCCCCGCTGCGGCT